>NW_025964334.1:11699746-11972246 GCF_023055435.1 Haliotis rufescens | reverse complement strand
AAATTGAACTTTGCGAAATCGTGTCACTAACCCCCTGGCACGTGGATTTCTTGCAATTTCATCACAACAGAGTGTCCCATATTAATACAGATAATAAAAATCAAACGTGACAACACCTTAAATTAACTGACGAGGTGGCCGAGTGGTTAAGGCGATGGACTGCTAATCCATTGGGGTCTCCCCGAGTAGTATAGGTAATGGGGGTTCTGCCGCAACTCCACTGGAGACGGATTTATATACCTATACTGCTACTACAGGGGGGAATTTTTTATGTGTAAATGATCATGCGATTCAATGATAGTCATGAGATTAAGTTAAATTGGCTCTAGCTCAGCAATACCTGGGGCCAATCATTGCTTTAGATGAGCCTAAATGGTAATAAAAATATTCTTTATTATTGTTATCAATAAAGCAATATTCAACATTTTTTTAAGTTCTTCGTTCATTTTACTAGGAGACCAGACTATATAATTACACTCTTCTTGTAAATTGATAAGAAACAATTGATAATCGTATTTGGTTGGTTTGACATCACTGATATAATAAAAACCTTGTGGTAATTCTCTCCATTTAATAGCTTTTTCAATTGTTGTCTCCATTATTATATATATTTATGTAAGCATTTGTCTAAATGTGATCTAACGATAGTAAGCAATCTATTTTTAATCTCCAACCAGTTCTTTGGTTTTGGCACGGCATAATTGACGCGCTTGTTGCCTCCCCTGTTCTATGAACTTTTTTTTTCTTGTCTTCGCTAATACCACTGGTCTTATGAGATTATGATCGAATCTCCTGCTTCATTGCGTTGTATTTGGTGAGTTCCGACAGCACTAAACGAAACTCATCCTCGGATATCTTACAATCGGCCACTCGTGGGCCCGCGTGGGTTCGAATCCCATCCTCGTCGACAGTATCTTTTACAGAAAATGGCGTTTTCATCTTGTCAACTCTTGACAACTCGTTTTGTCTCTGTAAAACGTAAAAACGACAATGTGTCGCGATTTAGAATGATTTATTGTTAGTGCCATTTCAGACGACTGTAGGAGGGCGGATTGTCTTGAAACTAGGCTGGCGATAAATTGAACTTTGCGAAATCGTGTCACTACCCCCCTGGCACGTGGATTTCTTGCAATTTCATCACAACAAAGTGTCCCATATAAATACAGATAATAAAAATCAAACGTGACAATACGTTAAATTAACTGACGAGGTGGCCGAGTGGTTAAGGCGATGGACTGAGGTTACCTCCCTTGCTACGGAGGTGTGTGGACGTGCTTACGATCGAGCAACACAGATTCTCAGATTAAATCGTTCACAAGTTCCGTAGAATACCAGATTTACGCTTACAAGGTAGGCAACACTTTGATATGTAGTTGTGTGAAGACCTTAAACATTTGCATGCACGTTTGTGCATGCTATTGACTTTGGTTGTCTTTGAATCTCCCACGCTCGCTGGGTTCAAAATGGCGGACACCAAAGAGAAAATACATGAAAGATTGCACTATTGAAGTGAATGTTGGTAACAACAAAGTGATTAGTGCTAGTATATTATCTTGTGCGCTATTGGAATATGTGTCCGATGTATGGGCGTGCGTTCTGAAAGGAACAGAATGCTATGATGTCACTGTCCCAGACAGTAATAAAGCAAGGATTCTTGCAGAAACTGATGACTTGAAAATAGGAGGTACACCGATTAACTTCAGGTTACTTCATAGTGAAAGCGTCGTAGTGTCATTCCTACACCTTCCACCCTACATTGATGATGAGGAAATTGAAAACATGCTGATCAAAAGGGGTATCACTTTGAAAAGTGATATTAAACACAGGACCCTGAAAGGCACCAGCATTTTTGATGGTACAAGGTATGTGCGCGTCGCTGGCCACATTGCCAAAAACTGCAACACAGAAAGAACACTTAAACGTACATGTAGTTGTGAGCTGTGCTCTCTACCTATTGGTAGCTGCAGCTGTTTCCTAGACGAGGAAGACAACGATCAGTACAGCATGTCAGAGGAGTCGGAGCTAGAAAAGGAACTAGCCCCTGAAAGGTCATGGGATGAAGATCCTTTGGATAACGATGATACATCTGTTGAGGACTTTGAACCTGAAGAAAAGAAAAGAAACAAAGATGGACCAAAGGAGGGAAAAGGAGAAGAAAATGAAGAGGAAAAACTTCATGAAGCCTCTGAAATTCCTTGTACAAATAACCGTGTTGTAGATGACATGGAGAGTGATGATAAGACAATGAGATAGAAGTTTCCTCAAGACGGACATAAAAATATAGCACCTTCTAAATGGAACAAATCGTCGAAGAAAAGAGGAAGAAGAAATAAACTACAACCCAAGATCACAGAATGTGTACTTCAGAACAATGACTTAAAAAATAAATTGAGAGAAAGTAAAAAGGATGAACAAAAGAAGAAGAAAGAAGAAAAGGTTAATGATCGACGAGAAATTTCTGGCGTGTCTGAGAATGGTTTATAAACTAACAATGTTTTTGTACATACATTTCATACTTATATTTGCAATGGTCACAACATGGTCATGGAATGTGAATGGACTCCGTGATGTCACTAAAATGCAAAATGTATTCTCTCTACTAACGAACTCCCACGTCAATATTGCCTTTTTGCAAGAGACCTTTTGGTCTGATGAATTCATTGAAAAATATAAATATTTATGGCCAGGAACAATTTTATACTCTAATGCTGGTAATAATAGAAAAGGGATTGCTCTTTTGATCTCTCCTGACTTTGAACAAAAGGTGGCAATACTTGAAAAAGAGAATGATGGAAGACCATTAAAGGCGTCTCTATCTATTGAAGATAAAACAGTGATTTTATTAAATGTGTATGCCCCAAACGATCCTAGAGAGAGAATACTATTTTTCAATAATTTAAGGAAATGGGTTAATCATGAGCATTTAATTTGCGCTGGAGATTTTAATGAAATTCTTGATCCTTCTCTTGATAAAGGTCCCAATAACACAACGTTTAACATCCAAAGTAGTAATGTTTTAAACACCTTTCTTCACAAAAACAACTTAATTGATATATGGCGGTACAAGAACTATGACAAAAAAGAGTTTTCTCGAATACAGTCTGTATTAGGAGTTATTAAACAATCTCGGATTGATCTGATATTTGTTTCAAGAAACCTTATTTCAAATGTTATCAACTGTTACATTAGATATTCCTCTGTGAGTGATCACAATATTGTTGTATCAAGGTTAGACTTTTCTACTATAGAAAGGGGTCCTGGTGTATGGAGTTTTAATAATCAGCTTCTTGACGATTGCACATTCTGTCAAAAGATCACTGAAATAATAGAAGAGGCAAAAGGGTGTCCTTTACTTAAAGCTGAACCATTGATATGGTGGGATAACTTAAAATATCAGTTCAAAAGGTTTTCCAGGTCTTATGCATCTAAAAAAAGCAATCACGAAAAAGCGGATTATTTTAAAATTCAAAATAAGCTTAGAATAGAATATCATAAGATATCCTCCATTCCTGGCTATGTATCTTCTGTTCTACAATCAATAGAAAATGAGCTGGAGACATACGAGATTAACAAATGCAAAGGAGCCATTCTCAGGTCAAAGGCACAGTGGACGCTAGATTCCGACAGAAATACCTCATACTTTTTAAATTTAGAAAAAACAAAACAGCAGGGTAACTCGATCAAAGAATTATTCAGAGGAGATGGTACAATAGCCAACAACACAGAGGATATCTTGGATACTGCTCAACAATTTTACTCCTCTTTATTCACTGCTGAACACTGTAATTTAGAAAAACAACAGGACATTGTTAATAATATCAAAGACAAGCTTTCCGAGGATGAGAGGAATTCATGCGAAGTACATATTTCTCAGAATGAGCTAACCGTGGCACTCAAAGGTATGCAGACAAATAAATCACCAGGCCCAGATGGTCTAACAGTTGAGTTTTATTTGAAGTTTTGGCACATTTTATGCCCCTTCTTCATACAAGTTTTTGATTGTGTACACAAAGAAAACAGTCTTTCACATACCATGAAAAAGAGTATAATTAGTTTAGTTTATAAAAAGAAAGGTGACAAGAGAGACATTAAATGTTACAGGCCTATTTCATTGATAAATGTAGATTGTAAACTAATATCCAGAGTGTTGTCATTAAGATTACGAACTGTCATGTCCTCAATTGTCTCCCCTGAACAATCTTGCTGTGTACCAGGAAAAGACATAGCTAATAACCTTCACTCCGTAAGAGATGTTATTGACATTGTAAATAATCGTGATGATGATGATTCATATCTCATCAAAATAGATCAAGAGAAACTTTTGACAGGGTCTCAAATCAATACTTATTTTAAATTCTCAGAAAATTTAACTTTGGGGATTTCTTCATTTCATGGATTAAAATTCTCTAAACTGACATACATAGTTCTGTTAAATGCAATGGCCATTTGACGCCTTATTTTCCCTTAACTCGTGGTTTTCGTCAAGGAGATCCAATGAGCTCCATGCTGTACGTTTTGGTGTCAGAGCCACTTAATCTCCTAGTTAAGAACAATCCTGAAATCCATGGAATAAGTATCAACAATGACATTTATTCTTTGATATATCAACATGCTGATGACACTTCAATCACTGTTTCAGATATCAACTCCGTCGAAGAAACATTTAGCACAGTTAACTCATACTGTGAAGGAACGGGAGCAAAAATCAACATAGAAAAATCAGAAGTTTTGTTATTGGGTAAAAATAACCTTCGTGACTGTTCAATCAACGTCCCGGTTAAAATAAAAAAAGGTTGTGTTGAAATATTAGACATCTATTTCGCAAGGATAAAGCAATGTGTGAAACGTTGAATTGGAGAAAGAAAATGGACAAAATTCAAACATTGTTAAATTCATGGTTACATAGACAACTTACTCTACAGGGTAGAGCAACTGTAATAAATATCCTTATGAGTTCCCGCTTACGGTATGCGTTTACTGTACTACCTGTCCCACAATGGGTTGAGCATAGATTTACTCAGATGTTTAGTAAATTTTTGTGGCACAATAAAACTGCCAAAATAACATCAGATACCTGTATTGGTGTTTGTTTAGATGGTGGTCTGAATATACCAAAGTTGTGTTTTAAAAAGTATGCACTGAGACTTAAGTTGCTGAGGGCTTTTGCTTATTCCCAGCTTAAATGTATTTGGAAACAAACAATGCTATATTTTATGTCACATCTTCTGAAAATGAACTTGGGAATTCATGTTTTAGCTCTTGAACATAATAGGGGTAATTTACAAGACTTAAGCCCATTTTATGCTGAGCTATTATCTGCATGGAATGAAATTACCGGTGGAAAAGGACCCTTGCTTCAAAATGTAGATGATATCATGAATCAACCACTCTTCAAAAATCCATTAATTACTTTCAATGGAAAAACTCTAATGTTTCAATCGTTTATTTCAAGTGGAATTATTTGTATTAAACATATTTGTTTTGAAGTTATTCCAAAATTCATGTCCTTACAAATTATTGTAGACATTGTACATGATACTTTACCTGAAATGGACATTAGCACTATACAACAATGCTATGCAATCATTTTATACGCGCTTCCATCAGAATGGAAAAATATCATTTTGTCTGATGTTGGCAAAAACCTTCCCTCGGGAGACATCTTCTGCACGATTGATGGACAGGACATGTCAGTTGAAGTTTTAACAGCTAAATTTTGCTACGAAATATTCAGACAAAAACACTTCAAAAAGCCAGTTGCTATTTCTTTTTGGAATAATATTGCTTTGGACATTAATTGGAAAGATATTTGGCTGAATGTGTGGCAGAAAGATAAATCAACAGACTCTATACAGTTGGATTTTAAAATTGCTCACAATATTATCTTTACATATGATAAACTGTGCAAAATTGGATTGTCAAACACTGATGTTTGTCCTGTGTGTCAAAATGAAACAGAGGACATTTTACATTTGTTTATCTTCTGCCAAGAGTTATCTTCCTTGCAATCTCTATTAATTGACATGTTGACAGATGTTTGTCAAGATTCAGGGTTTAGTCTTGGACAATTATACCTCTGGTTACTGTTTGGATTCCTGCCAGAAAAAAAAGTTGTCATGTAAACCCTTCATGAACATTGTATTGTCAATATATCGAATTGCTGTATTTAAAAGAAGAGTTATTATGAGTCAGGAAACAATCTCATTTCACATGAAAGCTTTTTTCAAATCTTTGATTAAGCGTCATTTCAGCTTTTTGTTGTTTCACTATTCAAAAATGAATCAATTACATATCTTTATTCAAAGATATATAATGACCAATACATTTATCACATTAGATGGAAATGAGATTGTTCTCAAACCTCCTCTAGAATAAAACATGTAACGTGTAACGTGTAAAGAGCATGTTCAATCTGCATTCCTCTTTTTGTATATGTAAAGACGTGTTTAGATAATCAAATGTAAAAAAACTATTTCTCATATTTTCTGTCTGTAGTATCGGAATGTTATCCACTGCCACCCTACTTCTGTGATAACCTTTTTATTTTTGTGGTGGCAGTGTCAGCAGTGTCTGCGTCTGTAATACGTTCAAGAGAATAAATTTTATCAAGAAAAAAAAAAAAAAAAGTCGATGGACTGCTAATCCATTCGAATCCCATCCTCGTCGACAAGTTCATTTTGCAAATACATTTCATTTACCATTTTTCACGAGACACAGACGATTTTGTACATTGATGGTCATCAAACGGTATTGATGATGGCAGCCCATTTTCTTCTATGCTAATTAGTCTCCTAGGATGAAAAGATACATCCTCCATGGCTGTACCTGTACATAGAATCTGTGAGTGAAAGTGAGCCAGGTGCGTGATTTACCAGGTTCTTTCCTTCAAACCTGTCAAGATTGGGGTATCCCCGCGTGGGTTCGAATCCCATCCTCGTCGACAAGTTCATTTTGCAAATACATTTCATTTACCATTTTTCACGAGACACAGACGATTTTGTACATTGATGGTCATCAAACGGTATTGATGATGGCAGCCCATTTTCTTCTATGCTAATTAGTCTCCTAGGATGAAAAGATACATCCTCCATGGCTGTACCTGTACATAGAATCTGTGAGTGAAAGTGAGCCAGGTGCGTGATTTACCAGGTTCTTTCCTTCAAACCTGTCAAGATTGGGGTATCCCCGCGTGGGTTCGAATCCCATCCTCGTCGACAAGTTCATTTTGCAAATACATTTCATTTACCATTTTTCACGAGACACAGACGATTTTGTACATTGATGGTCATCAAACGGTATTGATGATGGCAGCCCATTTTTCTTCTATGCTAATTAGCCTCCTAGGATGAAAAGATACATCCTCCATGGCTGTACCTGTACATAGAATCTGTGAGTGAAAGTGAGCCAGGTGCGTGATTTACCAGGTTCTTTCCTTCAAACCTGTCAAGATTGGGGTATCCCCGCGTGGGTTCGAATCCCATCCTCGTCGACAAGTTCATTTTGCAAATACATTTCATTTACCATTTTTCACGAGACACAGACGATTTTGTACATTGATGGTCATCAAACGGTATTGATGATGGCAGCCCATTTTTCTTCTTTGCTAATTAGTCTCCTAGGATGAAAAGATACATCCTCCATTGCTGTACCTGTACATAGAATCTGTGAGTGAAAGTGAGCCAGGTGCGTGATTAACCAGGTTCTTTCCTTCAAACCTGTCAAGTTGAAAACGTTTGACTGCCGTCTGGGCACGAGGGTATTGAACACTTACACCTTGGTCGATTGGCCGTACTCATAAAGACCAGACGTTGCGTTACGCAATATCAGCTGACGAGGTGGCCGAGTGGTTAAGGCGATGGACTGCTAATCCATTGGGGTCTCCCCGCGTGGGTTCGAATCCCATCCTCGTCGACAGTATCTTTTACAGAAAATGGCTTTTTCATCTTGTCAACTCAAGCAATTCTGTGTAAAACGTAAAAACGACAATGTGTCGCGATTTAGAATGATTTGTTGTTAGTGCCGGGCGGATTGTCTTGAAACTAGGCTGGCGATAAATTGAACTTTGCGAAATCGTGTCACTACCCCCCTGGCACGTGGATTTCTTGCAATTTCATCACAAATCCTCGTCGACATGTTCATTTTGCAAATACATTTCATTTACCATTTTTCACGAGACACAGACGATTTTGTACATTGATGGTCATCAAACGGTATTGATGATGACAGCCCATTTTTCTTCTATGCTAATTAGTCTCCTAGGATGAAAAGATACATCCTCCATTGATGTACCTGTACATAGAAGCTGTGAGTGAAAGTGATCCAGGTGCGTGATTAACGAGGTTCTTTCCTTCAAACCTGTCAAGTTGACAACGTGTGACTGCCGTCTGGGCACGAGGGTATTGACAAATTGACGGTAATATATACACGCTTACAAAGTAAAAGACTTGTGAAAACAACGTCCATCGCGCATTGAAGAATTTCCCATCAAGACGTAGAGGAACAAGAACGAATCGGTTCAATGCTACAGCAAATGAATGAAAACAAAATGCAAATACCATAATTATAACCTACCAAATTTATGTGTATAATTTTAGGCAGCTTCCTTGTTCGAGGAATGTATCAGTGAATATCCACAAAAAGGAACAATATCCCACTTGTCTGCAGCTGTACAAAACTTTTAAACTATAACCATCTGGGGTATTTCCAAATGACGACATCCAATGAGCGCCGCCGTTCTTTTTGTCTGTTTGTTTAGGCTGAAGAAATAAATTAACATGCGCCATTTGTCGAAATCTTTATCGATCACAGTTAACCAATCAGTGTTCAAAAATGCATATTTAGCTGTCCTTGCAGACGGTAGCCCAGTCTCTGGTCACGCTCAGTTGCGTTGCGTATCATCCGGGTACTTACGGGGGAAAAACAATAACAAAGGCAACAACCAGTCGCGGGGAATTGCTTTAGATCAGTACCTCTTTAACTGACGATTTGGCCGAGTGGTTAAGGCGATGGACCGCTAATCCATTGAGGTCTCCCCGCGTGGGTACGAATCCCATCCTCGTCGACAAGTTCATTTTGCAAATACATTTCATTTACCATTTTTTACGAGACACAGACGATTTTGTACATTGATGGTCATCAAACGGTATCTACTTTGCTAAATAGTTTCCTAGGATGAAAAGATACATCCTCCATGGCTGTACCTGTACATAGAATCTGTGAGTGAAAGTGAGCCAGGTGCGTGATTAACCAGGTTCTTTCCTTCAAAACCTGTCAAGTTGAAAACGTGTGACTGCCGTCTGGGCACGAGGGTATTGAACACTTACACCTTGGTCGATTGGCTGTACTCATAAAGACCAGACGTTGCATTTCGCAATATCAGCTGACGAGGTGGCCGAATGGTTAAGCGATGGACAATATTAGCCCACTGAGATACCATGCCTCAGTTGAACATTGATAAATCACTCAGACACATTGCAGTGAGTCCGCGCCGAGCAGTCGTTTTATCCCCCGATGCCCATAAAAAGGTCAACAACAACAAGTAGCATCATTAAAGGTCTCTTGGTACGACGCGGCAAGGGCATAGAACCACTGACCTTCCGCTCTCCGAACAGACACGCTATCCACTAGACCTATTGATGGTTGTTGATCAGTTTGTAGTGTCTTTCACATTCGAGCGATGAAGCCATTGGTGACTCAATCGTATAAGATGCCAGGTTGCGCCCCTTAGACTTGCCAGGATACATTGATCGTTGGTTCCAATCACAAATCATTATGATCCTGCAGCATCTAAATTATGGTGGGGAATTGGTCCAGGGTATTTGTCAAAAGTGAATCTAAAACACTGGGTTATGGAGTATGAGAAGATCACAGTTTACAAGCAATACAAGTGTAGTAAAATCTCTACACGTGAACCAGTTGCAATAAACAAATATGTACGTGTACCCCATATTTTATTGCTCATCTACTTACATTAAAATGACCTTGATGACAATAAATAAAAAAAACCGATTTGATAATTTCTTCAGCGTTACCAAGGCACATGCGACATGTATTAATAACCTAATTTATGAATAATAAGACATGCAAACAACACGCGAACGTTCGGAAGGAGCTTCCAGGGAAATTTGTCATACATCACTATAAAAATCGTTTTCTTATTTTTGCTTATTGCACATCTTTCCGACGAAAAAATACAACCACATGAAACATAAACATGTTATTGGACAGTATTTAGTTCCACGGACGGGGCGAATTGGGCAACCGGAAGTGGAATTGGCAGGCAATATGAGCGAATCAGTTTTTTTCCCTTATGTTGTTGTATTTTTAGACGGCTAAAATTATTGCTTTATATTCAATTCATTTTCATTTGCATCTCAAGTACCACTAGACCATTACGTTTAACTTGAAAATATAGGACACGAAACAGCATTCGTGGAGCTTGGATGAATTCCGGAACCAAGAGAGAAATAATTCTAACTAGAGTAAATAGTGTGGTTATTAAAAGCGTTCTATTCTAATTGTTTAAATTTTATATTGAATATATATATTATTACAGGTAATTACGGTCACTAGTCATTGATATTGAAGGCAAGTAACATAACTAGCACATATCATTATGTAAAATGTTGATTTTGTTTGGTTATAAGTTTGTCTAAAGCTACTATAGGCCATTACTAACTACAGTCAATGATATAACAGTATCACTCTATAAACTTCATAGTATTACACACTTGTGTGACGGTTTAAAACTATTCAGTTTCTGAAAATCATTTCTCTTTTTTATCTATTTGTTTTCCAGGCGAGACTTTCACTTTCTGGGACACGCCAAACCGGAAGTCACATTTCCCCATCACAGGCCACGTGACCTTGCCATGTTTTATTTCAACATTTGTGGGCAAAGATGTTGCAGCTCGTTCTCGTCGATCTGCAAGTATAGTTGCGACATCCCCATCAATCGTCATGGCAACAGATGTTATACCCTTGGTACCCTTGATAATTGCAGTTATCCGTCCTTTGATCATGACCTTGACCTCGAATGTCCAGTTCGAGGTTTGTTCCTCAATCTCAAGCTCTGCCAGAGTGACCGAGTTCGGTTCTGACGTCACCGTTGTGTCTGTGGACCACGTCATGGACTTTTCGATGGTATTCTCCTCGGCAGTTTCCACGGTGTAGTTGAGACCAAAACCAATCGTTGCCTTGGCGACGTCAGCAGGCAGAGACAACTCTAGACCGAAGCTGCCTTCCTTTGCGAACCCTTTAGTTACGGCTGTTGTTATAGTAGCACTTGTAGTCTTCTCGGCTCTGTAAACATTGAGAAAGTGAGTGATTGGGTGGATGGGCCTTGAGTATAGCGGCGCTTTTGGCAGTACTTCGGTTAGTCAGCTAAATGTTGGACGACCTGAGCTGATGCAGATCTTAAACCTTTACCATTTTAGAGAAACCCAGGATCAGGCTGTAGGTTAACAGTCACATTACCATCTCTTCCTACCGGACAGACACTTTTAGTGCTGGGTGAACAGAGGCATATTTCGAACAAAATCATTTGCCTAAGGAGACACCATGTGCTACATCTGCTTCAGTTTGGGAAAGGACCGAACCAAAAAAAGCTCAGTCACGCTAGCGAACGCGGTCACCCATCCACCTAAATTGCGTTGCTTTACTTAACCTGACTTGTGACCTGTGGGATGTGCATTGGCCCATGTACGGCCACATTAAGGTCAATGCTGAATACACAGACTAGCCATTACACCTGACCATCTTGTGAACACTCTCACCTGAAGGCATGCGTCTGTGACACTCCTGTGTCGTTCTGGTACCTTGATGTGAAGACTGCCTGGGTCTCGGTGTTGGGAACGCCCTGGCTGGCCCCGGGGGTGGGGGTGTCAATCTGGGTATACACCGGCTTCTCCGACTTGAACTTGACATGATCCCAGACAAGCTGTATCTGAGCTTCTCGAAATTTGAGTTTCTTCCCTGTTGCACTTCTCAAGTAGTTTTCCCAAGCCCAGGACTTGAACAGCGTCTCCAGATCCGTCACCGCTCCGCTGTCCCTTCCTTGGACCTAAAAGAAGATGTGTGATTACTGTTTTACGCCGCTTTTAGCAATATATCAGCACTATCGCGGTCGGGAACGCCAGGCATTGCTTTGTGTACGCATGTGAAGAATCAAACAGCGACTTTCGGTGTGACGAGCGAACGCTTAAACCACTAGGCTGCTGCACTGCCCCGGGTGAAGATTAAATGGCATGAAGTTGGTCTTCTATTCCATTTTAAGGCCTACCAATGAAAAAAACCGAAAATGTTATGTTAGTTGGTTTACGAATGGTATTTCTTAAAACCGTTGGAAGGCGGTCGAAATAAAACTACAAAACAAATAAGTTATGACCCTTGAATGAATTTCGTGTTTTGAAGTGAATGAAAAAATACCTCTCTATAACAAAAATTACATCCCCCACCCCACACACTTCCAATATATATTGGTCGACATTAAGAACGAAATGAAATGAGTCCACTAGACATATACTGAACCATATTTATAGCTACTGTTTAACTGAATTATGATATTGTCGAAACTATATTACACTTCACGTCGTGACAACCTGCCGGTATGCATTCTTTACAAGCTGGATACACCTTATTGAAAACGGAAGCGGGGAGGGTTCACTTAAAATATAAAAGCCTGCACATAATTCGGGAAACAATTTGCCTTTGTCAGGAAGAAATGAGTCAATTACTTGTTTTTGTTGAAAGCATGTCAGGAAATGATCTGGTTATATTCTTTATACGTCACATGTTTGTTTGTTTGTTGTTTACCACCGCACTATTCCTGCTGTATGACGGCGGTTTGAAAATAATCGAGTCTGGACCACACAATCCAGTGATTGACATTATGAGCATCGATATACGGCAATTGGGATACGATCACATGCACCAACCAAGTTAACGAGCCTGACCACCCGATCCCGTTAGTCGCCTCTTACGACAAGCATTGGTTGCTGAAGACAAAATGATCAGTACGCTTCAAAAAGGGCGTAGGTGGTGCGCAACCCTGAACCCCCTCCGTAGATCCGTCTCTTTGGTATACACGACTATCGTCAAACATCAAACAGACCACGGTAAACTCACCCCTGACGACATAGGGATATTCAGGTAATTTTGTTCCACACCGGCTGTACTACAGCATGTTCCCATCCTGAAAGTAAACACAACTGCATAAAAATCTCGGGACACATTTTTCTCAAAAGTAAGGATGGGGGTAGTACTGTGCTTTCGAAATGATGAGAGACGACCACCTTCTATTTATTCCCCCCCCCCAAAAAAAAATAAATAAATTATTTTTAAAAATAAATAAATAAAATAAAAATAATAATAATAAATAAATTAAAAAAACTAAAAAAATAAATTAATAATAATAATAATAATAATAACTAAAATTTAAAAATATAAAATAATTTTAAAAAATAAAAAATAAAATATAATAAATAAAACACAACTGGGAACACATAGAACTCGTCTCTTATATTATGTCAGTTGTCAAACATGTCATTTTATGGAGTATGCTTAATATGACGCGAAACAAAATGATAAAAATAAAAAAAGATTTTTATTGGCAATGACAATCACTGATCATCATGACGCGCCCATTTTGTCCTACAATTTTTCTTTTTAAGTATCTGGGCATAATCTTAAACTCACTCAATTAAAACACTTTACATGACAACAATAACGTGAAAATAACACATTATTCACAACTGTAATCACACTGTAAGTATGCTGATAAGTAGGGTTTACTTTTGATATTATATTCCGATACTTTCGCTATTGGACGAAGGGAAAGGAGGGATATTATATTCCGATACTTTCACAACTGGGCGAAGCGAATGTAGAGAATAGGGACAGCAGGGATATCAATGCCGTAAACATGTAACCCACAAACCGCCTCCGTGGTCTAGTGGTAGAGCGTCAGCCCGGAGAGCGGAAGGTCCGGAGTTCGATCCCCGGCCGCGTCATACCAAAAGACGTTAAAAGATGGTACTTGTTGTTACCCTGTCTGGCGCTCGGCATTAAGGGGCTAAAACAAGGACTGGTCGGCTCGGAGTCAGTATGCTGTGTTGAGTGGGATATTCATGTTAAACTGCGGCGTGGTATCTCAGTGAGCTAGCACTATAAATCGGCATCAGTCCGGACTAGTACAAGCAGCCACACAAACACACACACGTACATGCACGGTAATAATCTTGGACGCGACGTTAAACCCCATTTCACCTCACCTGTAACCCACAAGCTACATGTATAATAATGGTCAAGTCGTCAGCTGTTGTGGGGCGCTATTTAGGGAGTATCATGGGGGTGGGGGTTGCCTTTGTCAACATGGCGTGCTGCTTGTAAAGGTTTTCCACCGCAAGGCGTTATTGATAAAGCAAACTGTGTATCTACAAGGTTATACAGAGGTTGACGAATATAATCGGTAATTATATAAAATAAATTATACATCCCCGTGTTATGTGTTTTCGGACGCTAACGAAATATTCGTAGTTTTCTCGCTAATCACAAGAACAACTGTAAAACATCTCACTCACTTATAAAAGACAACTTTATCTAAAAAGCAAGCCAAAATCTGAGTATTTACAACGTATGTGTGACGCCACAACCCTCGTTATAGCGAGAGTACTCGCGATAAACATGGCCGTCACAAAACCTATGACACAATACATTTGTTTTATATTCAATGAAATTACTTAAACGTTTTTGTGTCTCTCACGGACTCTCTACGCCCCCAAAACATCCCAAACCCCATTAATAAAAAAACAAACAGTGTAAATAGCGTTATGTGCTTCTGAAATTCCACAACTTGGCTAAACAGAACGGAATCATAATTACTTTTGTGTTGAGTACATACGAATATCAGTTATGATATGATGACGTAGATTATTTTACCTTGAAAGCCTACCTTTCTGGTGAAACCGCCTTCGTTGAACTTATCTTATGCTGTAATAATTTGTATCGCTGTCAGTATCAGGAATAGCTGGAGACGTGTGTCTATGTAGAGTAAACATAACATGGGGAAGACCCGGGGACTAAAATTAGATATGTGACATGCGCAGTCGGGTTTTCGATAGGTCGCTGCACTCAACTGCCTTTCGGTGAGTTCAGGCACAGCGTACAGGTCACTCTATATATTTCAATGGGTAATTGCACTACATGTGTACAGCATTGGCTACCCCCCTTCCATGTCAAAATATATGTATACATACATACAGATAAGATAAGCATATAGTTTATTGTTTGTGTGGTTGTTGTTTAACGACGCACTCAGCAATATTCCAGCTATATGACGGCGGTCTGTAAATAATCGAGTCTGGACCAAACAATCCAGTGATTGACATCATGAACATCGATCAACGCAATTGGGATATGAGTGAGTGAGGTTTTACGCCGCTTTTATTAATATTCCAGCAATATAACCACTAGGCTACCCCCGCCCCGCAATTTGGATATGATGACATGCATCAACCAAGTCAGTGAGTCTGACCACCCGATCCCGCCTCTTACGACAAGTATAGTAGCCTTTTACGGCAAGCATGGGTTGCTGAAGACCTATTCTACCCCGGATCTTTATGGGTCTCAGCAGATTGGATAGGATATGAATATTGTTTATTACTGTGTTACACAACACGCTGTAATATTGTTACATGTAAATATTAACATTTTCAACTGTGAGTGAGTGAGTGAGTGAGTATGTTTTTACGCCGCTTTTAGCAATATTCCAGCAATATCATGGCGGGGGACACCAGAAATGGGCTTCACACATTGTACCCATGTCGGGAATCGAACCCGGGTCTTCGGCGTGACGAGCGAACGCTTTAACCACTAGGCTACCCGACCGCCCTTCAACTGTGATTTGTCTGACCAAAATGGCCTATATTTACTTCATATATTAGGGGGCACGGGCGACCCAGTCGTCTAAGGCGCCGCGATTCGCTGTGCAGAGTTGCGTCCCTTGAGCCAGCCAGAAACCTATGATTGTGGGTTCGAATCCCGGTTCGCTTCTCTTATGTTTCTATGTTTGTCAGCACCATACCCGTGCTCGTGAGTTTCACCGAAGTGGTAAACGTCTGAGACCTGCATTACTTCGGTCTTTCCTCCAACATTAAGCTGACACGCCCAACTCACTCACTCACTCTCTCTAAAGGAGTAGAGTGAGTGAGTGAGTTGGGTTTAAAGCCGCTTTTAACAGTATTCCAGTTTTATCGCGGCGTGTCAGCTTATATAAATGAGTAGAAAGCACAAAGAAGCGTTACACAATCAATGAAGAAATAGTATTGATGTAAACTTAATAATATTATGTGAAAAATATTTTACCTGGTACGATTCTCTGTAAATAGTAAATGATCACTGATGCAATACAGATTATGCTTATCGTCGCTTTGTGAAGAATTGATCATGTTCTATTAAGAGAACGTCGCGATACAGAGCCCGTTGTTTGATATCACCTTCGGAAAACCAAGAGTTATAAATAGACATGATCGAGACCTCGTGTCACGTGCAGCTATTCTTTGAATAGAAACGCGCTTCTTACTGAAGCGCTCCATGTTTAAAAGAGAGAGGAATGGAGG
This sequence comes from Haliotis rufescens, assembly GCF_023055435.1. Taxonomy (NCBI): domain Eukaryota; kingdom Metazoa; phylum Mollusca; class Gastropoda; order Lepetellida; family Haliotidae; genus Haliotis; species Haliotis rufescens. The sequence continues at coordinate 11,955,630 of NW_025964334.1, read as the reverse complement.
TGCTTTTTCGAATTGCTGACTTCAATGAAGGTGGGGATAAGTGGGGTCGGGTCGGGTCGGGAAAAAACACTATTTTGACTTACTGCATTTGCAAGTGATTAACTATTGATTTTTCCTCCAGACTATTCTGCCATTGGCTACATGAACCAATGCTGCATTTAGCCGGGGAAACTGAAATTACGTATGAGCTAAAAAAAGATACCACGGGAATTTCAAAAGGTGATTCCCCTCTTCCCATCTAAATCAACAGTATAAAAGACGGAGAGCAGCAAATCCCGGCTCACTTTGAGGTTGAGAGAGGAGCGGTACGACGGTCTGGATACATCACCATCATGAATCCCAAAATCGTTGATCTATTAGAAGTTTTCAGAATATGGGCTTGGACTAATTACTTGAACACCAGTACAGGCTTTTTCGCAAGGCTGTTTAGACCCAAACTGAAACTTAAATACGCAGACATTGAGATAAAGTGGGAAAACGTGAAGACGACGGTCTTGGAAACTGAATATAAGATGCAGCCGGATAAACAGTCTGGCACCAAAGTGGTCATTGAATCGGAGTACGACAATGCGACCGAAAATGACCAGACACACAGTTTCAAAACGGAACAGGACACAATATCCACCGCTAGCATCAAGCTGACCAAAGGCTACAGCAAGCACGCGAATACTGGGATTGAAATGGACCTCCCGGAAGAAATGTCACGAATGAATGCTGGAGAGGAATCCCCGAATGCGAGGAAGAAACAGATGGCGACTGCTAGTTTCGGAAACAGCATTCACGTGGGAACTGACGAAAACAGCGTTGTCAGCAGGAAGAAGGCTTGGTCTGTGGACACAACGATATCCTCCAAGAGTGGGAAACTGACGATAGCCCAGCTGGAGGTGGAGGAGACAAGCGCAACTTATGAATTCGCCAGTGCCATCAAATTGAAGGGAAGGGTGGTTGCTGTCATTCGGGACAGGAGGAACATGGAGAAAGTTGTGCAGGTGGTTGAAAACGATGTGGCAACAGTTCTTAATGACGTTAATGACAGAAATGGAGGTAGGATGGGGGATTTTAGGTTTGACATGGACAACCGCACTGTTCAAGTGCCACTAGAGGGCACCGTCACATTCAGATATGGCGTGTCCCAGAGGGTGAAGGTTTCATATGGACAAAGGACTGATGAAGCAAGAAACCAAATCACCCCAAGACCCAATATGTACCCATCGCTTCACTTGGAGGATGTGTGATTGCTTTTATTGGCCTAGATGTAATATCTACATCAATAATGACATAAATATCAGACATTGTTACAAGCATGTCCCTAGCATTCGTGATATTTACCTAACAGTTTATATAAATTCTGAGTGGAAACCATTTCACTGTTATTCTGTTAGTATTCCTGATTCTATTCGGAGAGTCCTTATATGGATGGGTGAACGTGTTTCGGCAGTTTGGCTCCTGAGAGTTTCTAGGGCTTCGGTCCGTCCCCACACTGAAGCACATGTACCACATGTGGTGTCTTCTTGGACAAGTGACTTTGTTCGAAATGTGCCTCTGTTCACCCAACAGTGAATGGGTACCCGGTAGGATGAGATGGCAAATGTAGTTTGTTAACCTAGCGCCTTACAGGTAACGTGGGTTGTATACTCCCCAAGGAGCTGAGTATGATTGCAGCGTACACACTGACAAAGTGACCGGGGTAAAAAAAAACCCCTTGAGCATGCCCCTGTGCGGTGGGGAAATATGCGCAATATAAAATGACCTGTTATGGTATGTTTTGTATTCGGGAGAAGATGCTCCTTTGATGCAGAGTACAATTGTCATATTCATTTTGTGAACATGTCAGCACCATTAAAACAATTTATTGTTTTATATCTGACCCCGTTCATACATGTCACTTTTAATATTATGACTGTCGTTTGAGCGTTTATATCTTCTTCGCCTTATGCATGCATTGTTTTTGTAAATACACGAATAGTGTCGTTATATGTTTTTGTATTGGAGAGAAGATAATCCTGTGTCATATTTACTATGTGAACTATGTGGAAGTATCATTAATGCAATTGTGGTGGTGTCCATTTAAAAAAGAAAATAAATTGTTTTCATCCGACCCTATTGATATATATACATCGCTTTTAACAATATTGCTTGTGATAGTTTATGTCTGCTTCACCTTATGCATTTACCGTTATTGTAAATGCACGAACAGTGTCGTTATCATTTGAAATAAATTTAAACATTTTCTATTTCATATCTTCATGTCTTTTGTGTAGATTAAAGCATATATATATATATATATATATATATATATATATATATATATATTTGACCGGCTCCGTGGTGAAGTGGATAGAACGTCTGCCCGGGGAGTGAAAAGTCTGTGGTTCGTTCCCGTCCCTTACAAAAAAGACGTTCAAAGATGGTACTTGTTGTTACCCTGCCTGGCGCTCGGCACAAAGGGGCTAAAAGAAGCACTGGTCGGCTCGGAGACAGTATACTGTGCCTGAATGTTATACTGCGGCATGGTATCTCAGTTGGTTGGCACTGTAAAGTCGGCAATAGTCCGGACTAGTACAAACAGCCACACACACGTGTAGCACCTTCCTATAAAAATGCTAAAATACTGAACGCGAAACCCCATTTCACCTCGACTCACCTTAAAACTTTTTTGATAGTATTGTTGAGAGGAACGAGTGGCCCTTAGGCGTAGCAGAAACAACTTTGATTCTAAACGATTTTCTAGTATGGCAACATGACCTTAAGGTCATCTAGAGTAATACAGGAAAACATCCTTGAAAGTTCATGTGAAATCTCCACAGCCTGCTTACCTAACTCGAGATCCTCCTCAGTCCAGAAAGCACCATCTTCCCGAGGCAAGAGAGTTAACTGACTATAAAAGTCCAGTTTGCACCCTTGCCGAAATAAGCTGATATTATGGAGTTACATTTTGGCTGGACTAACGAGTCTATGCATAATCAAATCAAAACCGCGCAACAAAATTGAAATCCGATTCGTAATCTGTCTTGCAGATTTCGGTCGCTTGCAGGATTTGGAAAGAATGTGCACCGTGATTTGATCCACTTCGCGATGTAAGACCGTTTTATCGCAATATAGATGTTGATTATCGATCAGATCGTCTTGACTGGGTGGCGCCATAAATGCTAGTGATACGAGAAGTGGAATCTGGTCCATAGGAGAGGCTTAGAAGGGACATAACTCGTAATAACCGCTGGTGGCGCTACGATCGAGCCCAGGAATTCCAGCCTAGTTCGGCAAGGGTGGAAACTGGACTTTTAAAGTCAGTTAACTCTCTTGCCTCGGGAAGATGTATAGCACTTACTCACATGACATCATCAGAAGAGAGTGAGTGAATTGAGTTCAACTCCTTTTTAAAGAATATTTCATTTAGACCATGGCATGTCATGAGGCCGTAAAGCCGTTTGTCACTTTCGTGAAACCCAAGAGTATGTGTATGGTGATGTCAAACCAGAAAGTATTTGCGAACGTTGGATTCGAACCCTCGATAATAGGTTGTTTGCATACCGAAGGGACGCAAGTATGCACAGCGAATTGCGGCGCCTTAGACGACTGGCCCACCCATGCCCCCCATCACAACATAGAATATTCCATATGTTTCTATAACTCTCTATCACAATCGACAGTATTCCGGATGTTTACACATGACACCAGCATCTAAATATAGTAACTTCCTGACAACTGCTTACATTATGCAGTACTACATTCCTGCCAACTAATCACTGTCCAAACACAATGCAATGAGCGTCTACCGAATCTCAACAGAAGCAATGTAACACAGTTACAATCATTGTTCAACAATAAAATACACTGCCATAAACAGGTGATACCCAAGACAACGGGAATGGTGCTGACAAACCTAGAAACATGATCGGGGAGACCGGTTTGGATCAGTAGAATGACTAGTATGAACTTGGCTGCATTTGTATTGCTGTTTTCACCATAGTTGCAAGTATAAATAAATGACAAAAGGCATCATTATCACCATCGTTTCAATCCGGAGCAGTAAGCATGTTCATATAAGATAACCAAACGCTGAGATGTCTGACATTTCAAACACTAATTGGGGCGGTCGGGTAGCCTAGTGGTTAAAGCGTTCGCTCGTCACGCTGAAAACCCGGGTTCGATTCCCGACATGAGTACAATGTGTGAAGCCCATTTCTGATGTCCCCCGCCGTGATATTGCTGGAATATTGCTCAAAGCGGCGTAAAACCATATTCACTCACTCAAACATTTATTAAATGGCTTCAATGTATTCATAAAAAATCTAAAACTGATAAAAATGGATCATAAAACTGTGCATGAAGTTAAACATGTTATGAGATATATCGTATCTGAAAATCCGGTCACTGATCGTAAGATTTCATGCAGGTCGTTAAAGACGTCCCAGGGGGCTGAATACCCATAATGCGTTGTTGTCTTTATTATCTTAATAGAATGTTGAGGGTCGGCCCATTTCCTAAACATATTCTACTTGTAATCAGTTGTGTGTACAGATATTGTGCGGTATCCAGACGAAATGCTTGCGGTAACAACAGTTAGTGACCTCCACAGTGTTCCGTGAGTAAACTCGACTCCACTCAGAACGTGATCAAGTTTCATGTCTCTGGTTAGTCTAGAACAATCTAGCAAACAGAGTGAGTATGGTTTTACGCCGCTTTTAGCAATATTCCAGCAATATCAAGGCGGGGACACCAGAAATGGGCTTCACACATTGTACCCATGTAGGGAATCGAACCCGGGTCTTCGGCCTGGCGAGCGAACGCTTTAACCACAAGGCTACCCCGCCGCCCCTCTAGCCTACAGAAGAAGAAGAAGAGGAAGCCGATGATGATGCTGAAGAAGTTTATTCCGTATCAAAGGCCACATGACAAAGACTACAATGCATACATAAAAGCGACAAAACCCTTTTCCTATTCAATAGAAATCTCTGCTAAAAACAGAGTCGATTGTGCGATTCCAACTATATCATGAGCATGTTTTTAGGAATCACTATCAAATAGTGATGATACCAGGTGTTCGCGTAAAGATAAGCGTATAAAATGAAGCTTTGGCAAAGGGACAGATGGGGCACTTCTTATGCAAAATCAATAGAATATTTATGTTACATTAAGCAGGCAGGTTTCCTTTTAAATATATGGCAATAATTTGTATCTGCTTCACATTATTAGACTAATAGTTGATTGATTTTCGTTCATGATGGATACATTTAATAATAACTAGGGATGAAAGCCAAAGTTCTGTTTTCCGTGTATAATGTACAAATTGAAAGGGAATGGTATCTTCAGTTGTATTATGGTGTACATTTATTGCACTTAAATCAATCAGTATTGACTTTTTCATTATAACGAGGGGCGGACGGGTAGCCTAGTGGTTAAAGCGTTCGCTCGTCACGCCGAAGACCCGGGTTTGATTCCCGACATGGGTACAATGTGTGAAACCCTTTTTCTACCCCGCTTCGATATTGCTGGAATATTGCTAAATGTGGCGTAAAACCATACACACTCACTCACTCACTCATTATAACGAAACTGATGAACAGCAACCACTATAAGCATAGGCACTAATTCACTAATAACATAATCACGAATATAATCAATGTAAATTCGAGAACCATTTTCATTTGCACGCTGACAATCTACACCGAAACACTGTTCACAATCAATGGAACGTTTCCGAATATTTCAGAACACAAAGCTCTGTTCTGTGTTGGAAGATGGGTCATTTTACATTCATGGGTGACTGTTTGTGTGATGGTGATGTTTTCCCTCTCGCTGGAACTAAATCGTGGTCTGATATGCTGGATAAATATACAAAACTTCAAAACAGGTGATATGTACAATCCCGTGAAGTACTGACGATGTGATGCTCTAGGATTGAATTGACAGAAAATGTCTGGGATAAGGCACGATATATTCATAATGTCTGTATGCCGGCCCAAGGTCTTATTGATTGATTGGTAATGTCTGTATCTACTGACTGTGACAGCCGAAGCTTGATATTGGTACTATAGCATGGAGATGTACGATGCATTAATCAGCATTCTCAATGGGCGGCACAAAGAATAGGCTTCCTGAACAACTCCCACATGAGGACTCAAACCCGAATATATTGTCCACATACCCTTGCCGAAAATCTGTACAATAATTAACCCTCACGCTTCTTTCACAGGTACGTTCTTTGAAAGATCTTGACCGTCTGTGACACACCGTATTTAAGGTGAAGAGATCCGGACACAGGCCAGGTGACGGTACGAGAGTTGTTGATATGTACAGTGAACAGTTTACCGAATCTGTCTTTGTCTTTCATGTCCCTCAAAACGGTAGCCACATCCCCCTGCACAGTCATGACATGTCTTCTCTGGCCCCGGGCGTCATGTATCACAGCTAAGATCGTCCCTTTCAGCTTCACGTCCATCGAGAATTCATACTTGGAACTTGTCTCCTCTATTGCCAGTTCAGCTACAGTCACCAGGTTACGTCTTGAGGTTATCTTTGTGTCCACGGACCACTTCACCTTATTTTCAATAGTGTTCTCTTCCTCGTTATCCACATACAGTCGATGTCCAAAGCTGGCCTCCGCTTTGGAAGGTTGGGGAAGATCTGGAGGAAGTGTCAGTTCGATGCCAACGTTGATTTCCCTGGAGAAACCCTTTGTAAGTTTGGTGGTGGCTGTGGAAATCGTCTCCTTCTCAGCTCTGAATGTCTGTTCTTGGTCTTCGTCTGTGTTGTTTTGGTATTTGGAGTCATACAGGACATGTACTCGGTGGCCATTCGTTCCCATTTCCGTGTATTCTGGCCTTAACGATGTGATCCTCACCTTGTCCCACTTCAACTGGATATCAACTTCTTCAATCTTCAGCTTTCTGGACCAGACTTTTTGTCTGGGTGTCTTAAGATAGGTCGTCCAGGCCCACTCCTTGAACATCGTGCCAATGTCTGTAATTTTCGTGGACCTACCTGAAACTTTAAAGAAAATCATCCGTCACAAGTCATTGTTATTGTTTCGAGAAGAAGTAATCTAGTTGTAATCATATTTAATATTATTATATTAAAGGTCACGCTGATATAAAAAATAATCTTCTTTACATGCCAGACCCGTGAGGAATTGGTCTTCAGCAACCCATGTTTGTCGTAAGAGGCGACTAACGGGATCGGGTGGTCAGGCTCGCTGACTTGGTTGATGCATGATATCAATGACGGGAGTGTCAAGACTCGATTGTTTACAGACCGCCGTCATGTAGCTGGAATATTGCTTAGTGCGGCGTCAAACAACAAAGAAAGAAAGAAACAAACAAACTTCCTATGCTAAGTAATTTAGCTCATTCAAGGACTTCATCAGCGTATGACTGTGTAAATCGTTGCCATGACATTAAAGTTATGTAGGTTTTTTCGGGATATTACGTACGCATAAACAAGTATGACCCTTATTCCTCTGGTATCTGCAACGAGTAACTTTAAATTATAATGTTTTCAGACTGATTTATGTACATATTACCACGATATCAACTGCCGAGCAAAAGAAAATATACATTTGATTGAAAATTAAATTTGACCAAATAATTACAAACGTTATCAACACGTTTGGCGCGGTGGGGAAGCCTAGTAGTTAAAGCGTTCGCTCGTCACGCCGAAGTCCCGGGTTGGAATCCCCACATGTGTACAGTGTGTAAAGCCCATTTCTGGTGTTCCCCATATTGCTGGAATATTGCTTAAAGCGGCGTAAAACCATTCTCACTCACTATCAAAACGTTACTCGGCTGAAAACAGCCTCAGAAACACTGCAAACTTAAGGTCCAAAACTTAACTGATACCCGTTTCAAATTCATCACCATCGAATAAGCAGTTCTTGTTTGTTTCATTTGTAGCTATCATATCAAACATGGGTGTATATTTCTTTGGCCCGGCAGTTTAGGTGGAATATTACTAGCATCACTGCTGTCTCACTCACTCAAGCACTCACTAATTTACCTACCTGAAGGAATCGGAGCCTCAAAAGACATGTTCTGTTGCATCGTGAGACTTTCGGTCCAGTTGAAATATCATCCATCTAACACTGATGAGGTTAGTGAGACCATACATTATATACTCGAGCTATGTTAGATATCAGACAACTATGACAGCCCGTGTTTCTATATGTTGAGTCCATGTCACGTTATTTATGGCATCAGCAACTGGAGGTATTCCCCACTAGATAAGGGACGACATCAACACTTTCATATCTGTGTGGTTAATCGCAGGGGTTTCTGCGTATAAAAATAGTGTATTCTGCCTCATGCTGCGATATGCTTACTGGAAACAAAACATAATTATTACTGGGAATTAATGACGAATAAATCAGCGTGAAGAATACATTTACTGAGTAACACTAACACCCCAAGTATGTGTGCAGATGCTGTCGCGCGTCTAGCTTGTTTATGTTGTGTTGTAATATCTGACGATGTGTCAAATGGCATTAGTTTTGAATTTGTCTCTTAATGAATCATTTATAGGTATCGTCACAACAGGTATCGGCACTCAGGGACAAACGCACACGCACACAAACACGCACACGCACACACACAAAGTCACGCACACGCGTACACACTAACACATATTTGCTTAGCTGGTTCATAAACACGTCAAACTTCTTATATTGCCACTTTTCCTCATCTTTGTAAATAAACACGTCCATTAAAATATAAACATGTAAATGTATCCCTCTAAACAGAGATTATATATCAATATCGCAATTACAGGCACTGTATTTGACGGATCTACTATTGACTAGCTATGCGTACAGGAATGTCAAATCGATATCTTAAGCTTTGAGCGCACGTAACGCCGGGTCCCGTCGGTCGATGAGAATCTATCGACATAGCTGTGCTACTGACCTAGTTGTCAATAGTTCGGGGATTCCCCTTGTCACGCAAGGTTAAACGTTATAACGGGTATGTCTTCGTATACAAATAGAGCTGACGGTTGTGTTTAACACCGGTCCTGATATAGAGCTGTCGTATCAGACATCAGCGGATGGTTGTTTCCCTAATTTCATTTTTAATACCCACAACTAGGTATTCAAACACTTTCATACATGAACAGATCAGTGACAATATTTACAGTGTCGCATGACATAGATAACATGTTCTTGAAGCATTACAGTGCATTCGGTACGTGGCTCATTCGGGTTTGCTGAACAATTTTTATTTTATGTCATACTTTGAATATTACAAGTTTCGATTCACATCATGCTTGTTTTGGAGATAAACATACTGTGTTTTCAATGTAGATCTTCATTACCTGTAGAATAATTGCGCTAAATTGACATTGGGACCGAACGCGCAGTGTGTGATTTCAAATGTTAAATTTACATTGAAAACACAGAATGTTTATTTCCATTCTACCATGACTACATCAAACGCTAACTCTTTGGTGTCAGCAAATCTATTGAGTGAAGTGTCAAAAATTGAGTTCAGTGTTTTGAGTGGGTTGTCGATCAGAATTTACGGAACAAGAGCCTTTAAACAAAATATGGCGCTCTCTATACTCAAGCAGTTTGCTTACAGGGTAATACTTCACACGAACTTATGACAGGCACTGAAAGCATGTAGCACGGCAACTTCGTATATAACGAACACCCTTACCTCGAGCTGACGTATATAACGAACTTTTTTGGGTCCCGGCCATTTGCAGTATATATGTTGTATGAATGCTTATAACGAACTACGTGTTATTACGAACTAAAATTAGTGGTCCCTTTGTGTTCGTTATAACCGTAGTATTCTAGTGTATTAACCTAACACTTGATGTGAATTTTGAGTGGAAATAATTCTGTTCGCGAGTTTTGTATGTACCATTACAGTCTCGTTAAAAAGTAATCACTCTTTGTGGAGGTGGACTGCAGTTTCAAAAATGAAACGACAGAGAGTATATAGGTATCTTAGTTATAGATATATATTTTGTATATATACACGGAAATCGTAAATTCCTACAGTACCTTCGTGCTTTGCTATCTATCCCACGTGAGCCTATAATGCTCGCGTGTTTGATGCAAACCTATATAATGTCTTTATTATAAAAAAATCAATGTACAGATTTTTAATTTCTTATTTTGCTGAGATGTCAGCGATTCAAATTAAAGATGTTAATATGACACAGGGATTACCGTGCAGACGCCGGCAGTGAAGGATCACAACATCTTATAAGGGATCAAACATTTGGTATTCTGGGGTGCCCGGGAAAAAAGATATTTGTTCCAGAATATACGGAGATGTTTTTGGTTTGTTTGGTATTTTTTGACAGAGATTATGCAAGAAACAATGTTGTACTCCTCGTTTTGGAGAAACAAATATATACTTTGAAGCAGTGACAGAAAAAAAATATTCTGTTAAAAATCACTGGTCACCCATTCCCCCTCCCCTACCATGTTAAATGGTTTGTCTCTTTGGCAGTGTTGCCAGTAGTTTCCAAGTAAACACCGAATGTGTGGCTTAAGTACATTAGTTTATACCGGTCCATCGCGTATATGGTAATATGTTTTTGTGTTGGAGAGAAGATAATCCTTTGATGCATAAAAGGTTTGTCATATTTATTATGTGAACTATGTGTAAGTATTATAAATGCAATTGTGGTGGTGTGCATTTAAAAAAGAAAACAAATTGTTTTCATGTGACCCGATTCATATATGTACATCGCTTTTAATATTATGACTATTGTTTGTGAACTTTTCGTTATGTCTACTGTGTCGTTTAAAGCAACGTTTATCATAGTATAGTGACGCAATCAATGCGCCGCAATCTTCCATGCAAAATTATGTCATTAAAAAGGCCGATTATTTGGATGGGCAGGTGCATACTGACATTTCATCATCTCTTTAAGCTTATATTGCTTGTTGGCCTGATAACTCGCGTGCAATAGGAGTAAGTGTTCTGGTTAGATTGAACGACCACGCCTACATATGTATCTCAACATAATTTAGCAGAATATATACTTACACGTATAGGTACATAGGTGAAACTACATTACTCATTTCCCGAATATAGTGAGTGAGTGAGTGAGTGAGTATGGTTTTACGCCGCTTTTAGCAATATTCCAGCAATATCACGGCGGGGGACACCAGAAATGGGCTTCACACATTGTACCCATGTCGGGAATCGAACCCGGGTCTTCGGCGTGACGAGCGAACGCTTTAACCACTAGGCTACCCGACCGCCCCTCCCGAATATAGTGTTAGTGATTTAGTGGTTATGTTTTAGCTCAATGTTACTTTGTTTTTTGTTGTGTCTGTTGTTTAACGCGGCACTCAGCAATATTCCAGCTATATGACAGCGGTCTGTAAATAATCGAGCCTGGACCAGACAATCCAGTGATTGACATCACGAGCATCGATCCACGCAGTTGGGATACGATGACATGCATCGACCAAGTCAGCGAACCTGACCACTCGATCCCGTTAGTCGCCTCTTACTAGTCGTTTTTTTACGGCAAGCATTGGTTGCTGAAGACCTGTTCTACCCCGGATCTTCACAGGCCACTATGTTACAGTATTTCAATGATCAATGTTAAATACTCCGCATGGGAATTTCTTGTCCATACTCACTCACGGTGAGTAAACTCGACACCACTCAGAACGTGATCAAGTTTCATGTCTCTGGTTAGTCTAGAACAGTCTAGCCAACAGAGTGAGTGAGTATGGTTTTCCGCCGCTTTTAGCAACATTCCAGCAATATCACGGTGGGGGACACCCATGTAGGGAATTGAACCCGGGTCTTCGGCCTGGCGAGCGAACGCTTTAACTACCAGGCTACTCCACCTCCCCTCTAGCCTACAGAAGAAGAAGAAGAAGATGCTGAAGAAGTTTATTCCGTATCAAAGGCAAAATGACAAAGACTACAATGCATACATAAAAGCGACAAAACCCTTTCCCTATTCAATAGAAATCTATGCTAAAAACAGAGTCGATTGTGCGATCACAACTATATCATGAGCATGTTTTTAGGAATCACTATCAAATAGTGATGATACCAGGTGTTCGCGTAAAGATAAGCGTATAAAACGAAGCTTTGGCAAAGGGACAGATGGGGCACTTCTTATGCAAAATCAATGGAATATTTATGTTACATTAAGCAGGCAGGTTTCCTTTTAAATATATGGCAATAATTTGTATCTGCTTCACATTATTAGACTAATAGTTGATTGATTTTCGTTCATGATGGATACATTTAATAATAACTAGGGATGAAAGCCAAAGTTCTGTTTTCCGTGTATAATGTACAAATTGAAAGGGAATGGTATCTTCAGTTGTATTATGGTGAACATTTATTGCCCTTAAATCAATCAGTATTGACTTTTTCATTCTAACGAGGGGCGGACGGGTAGTTTAGTGGTTAAAGCGTTCGCTCGTCACGCCGAAGACCCGGGTTCGATTCCAGACATGGGTACAATGTGTGAAACCCTTTTTCTATCCCGCTTCGATATTGCTGCAATATTGCTAAATGTGGCGTAAAACCATACACACTCACTCACTCACTCATTATAACGACAGCAACCACTATAAGCATAGGCACTAATTCACTAATAATATCATCACGAATATAATCAATGTAAATTCGAGCACCATTTTCATTTGCTTTATGAAAACACGCTGACAATCTACACCGAAACACTGTTCACAATCAATGGAACGTTTCCGAATGTTTCAGAACACAAAGCTCTGTTCTGTATTGGAAGATGGGTCTTTTTACATTCATGGGTGACTGTTTGTGTGATGGTGATGTTTTCCCTCTCGCTGGAACTAAATCGTGGTCTGATATGCTGGATAAATATACAATACTTCAAAACAGGTGATATGTACAATCCCGTGAAGTACTGACGATGTGATGCTCTAGGATTAAATTGGCAGAAAATGTCTGGGATAAGGCACGATATATTCCTAATGTCTCTACGCGGGCCTAAGGTCTTATTGATTGATTGATAATGTCTGTATCTACTGACTGTGACAGCCGAAGCTTGATATTGGTACTAGAGCAAGGAGATGTACGATGCATTAATCAACATTCTCAATGGGCGGCACAAAGAATAGGCTTCCTGAATAACTCCCATATGAGGACTCAAACCCGAATATATTGTCCACATACCCTTGCCCATAATCTATACCATAATTAACCCTCACGCTTCTTTCACAGGTACGTTCTTTGAAAGATCTTGACCGTCTGTGATACACCGTATTTAAGGTGAAGAGATCCGGACACAGGCCAGGTGACGGTACGAGAGTTGTTGATATGTACATTGAAAAGTTTACCGAATCTGTCTTTGTCTTTCATGTCCCTCAAAACGGTAGCCACATCCCCCTGCACAGTCATGACATGTCTTCCCTCCCCACGGGAATCCCGTATGACAACAAGGATTGTGCCTTTAAGTTTCCCGTCCATCGAGAATTCATACTTGGAACTTGTTTCCTCTATTGCCAGTTCAGCTACAGTCACCAGGTTACGTCTTGAGGTGATCTTTGTGTCCACGGACCACTTCACCTTATTTTCAATAGTGTTCTCTTCTTCGTTATCCACATACAGTCGATGTCCAAAACTGGCCTCCGCTTTGGAAGGTTGGGGAAGATCTGGAGGAAGTGTTAGTTCGATACCAACGTTGATTTCCCTGGAGAAACCTTCGGAAAGCTTGGTGGTGGCTGTGGAAATCGTCTCCTTCTCAGTTCTGAAAGTCTGTTCTTGGTCTTCGTTTGTATTGTTTTGGTATTTGGAGTCATACAAGACATGGACATTAGGTGAACTCGCCTCAACTTTCTTGTACTTTGGCGTTAGGGAGGTGATCTTCACTCTATCCCATTTCAACTGGATATCAGCTTCTTGAAACTTCAGTTTTCTTGAGAGTATATTTCCTGTGGGTGTCTTCAGATATGTCGTCCAGCCCCAATCCTTAAACATCGTACCAATGTCAGGGATTCTCAAAGACATACCTGAAACTACATTCACTTGAAGATTGTAGGCATATTTTATCAATGAACAATGTTCGAACAATGTTGACATTGACAAGTCCTATCACTTTGTTGTTAGTTTGAAAGGTTTAAGTGTTAATTTATGATATCCATCAGTATATAAGGTCAACGCCAGAGAATAACCAGTGTATATTATATGCCAACACAGATCCCATTGTACGTAAAAGGCAAAATAACGAAAATTATATGAATGGATGACTGAAAATCAGTGATGACACAAGGTGGTCGCGAAAATGGTAAGCATGACCTGCTCTACCGGTAGCACCCGCCACTCACGCAATTTGCATAAAAGTGGTTGTTGTCTGACGCTGTTGTCACAACAGTACACATGCCATACGACGGCTGCCTGTGAACATTTGAGTCTTGGCCAGATAACCCACTGTCACTAAAACGCGTTTACTGATTTTGCTGAATCTAAAAATAACTTTGCATAACGTCTGCAGTAAAGAAAAACACTTTTAAAATAGGTTCGTTCAGATATGAAATATCACATTTCAGTGCTAAAACATTGGAGACAAACGATATAGTTTCATGTCAACAGCAAATTTCTCAAAACGAATTTCCCTTTAAGTCTCCGACTTGACCTACCAGAATTATTGCTTTCTTCAACGTAAGCCTTGTTCTGAGACGTCAATTATGAGACGTTGCTTCAATTCTGAATGTCCCCCATTTGTGTAGCTGGCAGATACGTAACACGTCCAAATGCAGCTCAGATATTTACATGTATAATCAGTCAGTCGTGGCAATCAAACTCCTGGAGCCATGCCATTCTACATTATGACGCGATTCTATCAATAGATCATGGATTTCCGAGAGAGATAAAGGGGTACGAGTTTTTGGTGATATGACGTGTGATTAAATATAGCATTTTGTGTCATGTTTCGATCTAGGTCACTTAAACCATGCGGTGATATCTAAGAATGTATTTTGTTCAGTGAGGGAGATAGAGTTTAGTAAACTTTGTAAAGTATTTCAGTTGTATCTGGGAGTGCTAGCTTGATGCAGGGGGAAAGCCCGAAGTGATGCAGAACTACCCCCTGGCACGTGGATTTCTTGCAATTTCATCACAACAAAGTGTCCGATATTAATACAGATAATAAAAATCAAACGTGACAATACGTTAAATTAACTGACGAGGTGGCCGAGTGGTTAAGGCGATGGACTGCTAATCCATTGGGGTCTCCCCGCGTGGGTTCGAATCCCATCCTCGTCGACAGTATCTTTTACAGAAAATGGCCTTTTCATCTTGTCAGCTCAAGCAATTCTGTGTAAAACGTAAAAACGACAATGTGTCGCGATTTAGAATGATTTAGTGTTAGTGCCGGGCGGATTGTCTTGAAACTAGGCTGGCGATAAATTGAACTTTGCGAAATCGTGTCACTACCCCCCTGGCACGTGGATTTCTTGCAATTTCATCACAACAAAGTGTCCCATATTAATACAGATAATAAAAATCAAACGTGTCAATACTTTAAATTAACTGACGAGGTGGCCGAGTGGTTAAGGTGATGGACTGCTAATCCATTGGGGTGTCCCCGCGTGGGTTCGAATCCCATCCTCGTCGAAAAGTTCATTTTGCAAATACATTTCATTTACCATTTTTCACGAGACACAGACGATTTTGTACATTGATGGTCATCAAACGGTATTGATGATGGCAGCCATTTTTCTTCTTTGCTAATTAGTCTCCTAGGATGAAAAGATACATCCTCCATGGCTGTACCTGTACATAGAGTCTGTGAGTGAAAGTGAGCCAGGTGCGTGATTAACGAGGTTCTTTCCTTCAAACCTGTCAAGGTGAAAACGTGTGACTGCCGTCTGGGCACGAGGGTATTGAACACTTACACCTTGGTCGATTGGCCGTACTCATAAAGACCAGACGTTGCATTTCGCAATATCAGCTGACGAGGTGGCCGAGTGGTTAAGGCGATGGACTGCTAATCCATTGGGGTCTCCCCGCGTGGGTTCGAATCCCATCCTCGTCGACAGTATCTTTTACAGAAAATGGCGTTTTCATCTTGTCAACTCAAGCAATTCTGTGTAAAACGTAAAAACGACAATGTGTCGCGATTTAGAATGATTTATTGTTAGTGCCGGGCGGATTGTCTTGAAACTAGGCTGGCGATAAATTGAACTTTGCGAAATCGTGTCACTACCCCCCTGGCACGTGGATTTCTTGCAATTTCATCACAACAAAGTGTCCCATATTAATACAGATAATAAAAATCAAACGTGTCAATACGTTAAATTAACTGACGAGGTGGCCGAGTGGTTAAGGCGATGGACTGCTAATCCATTGGGGTCCCCCAGCGTGGGTTCGAATCCCATCCTCGTCGGCAAGTTCATTTTGCAAATACATTTCATTTACCATTTTTCACGAGACACAGACGATTTTGTACATTGATGGTCACCACAACAAAGTGTCCATATTAATACAGATAATAAAAATCAAACGTGACAATACGTTAGATTAAGGTGAAAAGGTGAAAACGTGTGACTGCCCTCTGGGCACGAGGGTATCGAACACTCACACCTTGGTCGATTGTACGTATTCAGAAAGACCAGACGTTGCATTTCGCAATATCCATTGGGGTCTACCCGCGTGTGTTCGAATCTCAACAGGATCTTTTGACAGGAAAATACTTTTTTCATTTGTTTCAGATGAAGAAAAGCGTTGTGGAGAGTTGATATGTGATTACATTTGGTTGAACGTCGCGTTGAAGATTCTTTCTCCTATATAAATGAGTGTGCGTGCTTGCGTGCGTGCGTGCGTGGCTTCTTGTACTGGTCCGGAATAATGCCAGTTTTATAGTTGTAGCCCACTGAGATACCGTGCCTCAGTTGAACATTGATAAATCACTCAGACACCTTGCAGTGATTCCGCGCCGAGCAGTCGTTTTATCCCCCGATGCCCATAAAAAGGTCAACAACAACAAGTACCATCATTAAAGGTCTCTTGGTACGACGAGGCAAGGGCATAGAACCACTGACCTTCCGCTCTCCGAACAGACACGCTATCCACTAGACCTAGTGATGGTTGTTGATCAGTTTGTAGTGTCTATCACATTCGAGCGATGAAGCCATTGGTGACTCAATCGTATAAGATGCCAGGTTGTGCCCCTTAGACTTGCCAGGATACATTGATCGTTGGTTCCAATCACAAATCATTATGATCCTGCAGCATCTAAATTATGGTGGGGAATTGGTCCAGGGTATTTGTCAAAAGTGAATCTAAAACACTGGGTTATGGAGTATGAGAAGATCACAGTTTACAAGCAATACAAGTGTAGTTAAATCTCTACACATGAACCAGTTGCAATAAACAAATATGTACGTGTACCCGATATTTTATTGCTCATCTACTTACATTTAAATGACATTGATGACAATAAATAAAAAAAGCCGATTTGATAATTACTTCAGCGTTACAAAAGCATATGCGACATGTATTAATAACCTAATTTATGAATAATAAGACATGTAAACAACATGCGAACGTTCGGAAGGCGCTTCCAGGGAAATTAGTCATACATCACTACAAAAATCGTTTTCTTATTTTTGCTTATTGTACATCTTTCCGACGAAAAAATACAACCACATGAAACATAAACATGTTATTGGACAGTATAAGCGTTCTATTCTAATTGTTCAAATTTTATATTGAAAATATATATTATTACAGGTAATTACGGTCACCTGTCATTGACATTGAAGGCAAGTAACATAACTAGCACATATCATTATGTAAAATGTTGATTTTGTTTGGTTATAAGTTTGTCTAAAGCTACTATAGCCCATTACTAGCTACAGTCAATGATGTGACAGTATCACTCTATAAACTTCATAGTATTACACACTTGTGTGACGGTTTCAATCTATTCAGTTTCTGAAAATCATTTCTCTTTTTTATCTATTTGTTTTCCAGGCGAGACTTTCACTTTCTGGGACACGCCAAACCGGAAGTCACATTTCCCCATCACAGGCCACGTGACCTTGCCATGTTTTATTTCAACATTTGTGGGCAAAGATGTTGCAGCTCGTTCTCGTCGATCTGCAAGTATAGTTGCGACATCCCCATCAATCGTCATGGCAACAGATGTTATACCCTTGGTACCCTTGATAATTGCAGTTATCCGTCCTTTGATCATGACCTTGACCTCGAATGTCCAGTTCGAGGTTTGTTCCTCAATCTCAAGCTCTGCCAGAGTGACCGAGTTCGGTTCTGACGTCACCGTTGTGTCTGTGGACCACGTCATGGACTTTTCGATGGTATTCTCCTCGGCAGTTTCCACGGTGTAGTTGAGACCAAAACCAATCGTTGCCTTGGCGACGTCAGCAGGCAGAGACAACTCTAGACCGAAGCTGCCTTCCTTTGCGAACCCTTTAGTTACGGCTGTTGTTATAGTAGCACTTGTAGTCTTCTCGGCTCTGTAACAATTGAGAGAGTGAGTGATTGGGTAGGTGGGCCTTGAGTATAGCGGCGCTTTTGGCAGTACTTCAGTTAGTCAGCTAAATGTTGGACGACCTGAGCTGATGCAGATCTTAAACCTTTACAACTTTAGAGAAACCCAGGACCAGGCTGTAGGTTAACTGTCACATTACCATCTCATCCTACCGGGTAGCCATTTTCAGTGCTGGATGTACAGAGGCATATTTCAAACAAAGTCATTTGCCTAAGGAGACACCACATGTGCTACATCTGCTTCAGTATGGGAAAGGACCGAACCAAAAAAAACTCAGTCACGCTAGCGAACGCGGTCACCCATCCACCTAAATTCCGTTGCTTTACTTAACCTGACTTGTGACCTGTGGGATGTGCATTGGCCCATGTACGGCCACATTAAGGTCAATGCTGAATACACAGACTAGCCATTACACCTGACCATCTTGTGACCACTCTCACCTGAAGGCATGCGTCTGTGACACTCCTGTGTCGTTCTGGTACCTTGATGTGAAGACTGCCTGGGTCTCGGTGTTGGGAACGCCCTGGCTGGCCCCGGGGGTGGGGGTGTCAATCTGTGTATACACCGGCTTCTCCGACTTGAACTTGACATGATCCCAGACAAGCTGTATCTGAGCTTCTCGAAATTTGAGTTTCTTCCCTGTTGCACTTCTCATGTAGTTTTCCCAAGCCCAGGACTTGAACAGCGTCTCCAGATCCGTCACCGCTCCGCTGTCCTTTCCTTGGACCTAAAAGAAGATGTGTGATTACTGTTTTACGCCGCTTTGAGCAATATATCAGCACTATCGCGGTTGGGAACGCCAGGCATTGCTTTGTGTACGCATGTGAAGAATCAAACAGCGACTTTCGGTGTGACGAGCAAACGCTTAAACCACTAGGCTGCTGCACTGCCCCGGGTGAAGATTAAATGGCATGAAGTTGGTCTTCTATTCCATTTTAAGGCCTACCAATGAAAAAAAACGAAAATGTTATGTTAGTTGGTTTACGAATGGTATTTCTTAAAAACGCTGGAAGGCGGTCGAAATAAAACTACAAAACAAATAAGTTAAGGCCCTTGAATGAATTGCGTGTTTTGAAGTGAATGAAAAAATACCCCCTCTAGAACAAAAATCACATTCCCCACCCCACTCCCTTCCAATATATATTGGTCGACATTAAGAACGAAATGAAATGAGTCCACTAGACATATACTGAACCATATTTATAGCTACTGTTTTACTCAATTATGATATTGTCGAAACTATATTACACTTCAAGTCGTGACAACCTGCCGGTATGCATTCTTTACAAGCTGGATACACCTTATTGAAAACGGAAGCGGGGTGGGTTCACTTAAAATATATAAGCTTGCACATAATTCGGGAAACAATTTGCCTTTGTCAGGAAGAAATGAGTCAATTACTTGTTATTTTTGTTGAAAGCATGTCAGGAAATGATCTGGTTATATTCTTTATACGTCACATGTTTGTTTGTTTGTTGTTTACCACCGCACTATTCCTGCTGTATGTCGGCGGTTTGAAAATAATCGAGTCTGGACCACACAATCCAGTGATTGACATTATGAGCATCGATATACGGCAATTGGGATACGATCACATGCACCAACCAAGTTAAGGAGCCTGACCACCCGGTCCCGTTAGTCGCCTCTTACGACAAGCATTGTCGCCTCTTATGACAAGCATGGGTTGCTGAAGACAAAATGATCAGTGTGCTTCAAAAAGGGGGTGGGTGGTGCGCAACCCTGAACCCCCTCCGTAGATCCGTGTCTTTGGTATACACGACTATCGTCAAACATCAGTCAGACCACGGTAAACTCACCCCTGACGACATAGGGATATGCAGGTAATTTTGTTCCACACCGGCTGTACTACAGCATGTTCCCATCCTGAAAGTAAACACAACTGCATAAAAATCTCGGGACACATTTTTCTCAAAAGTAAGGATGGGGGTAGTACTGTGCTTTCGAAATGATGAGAGACGACCACCTTCTATTTATCCCCCCCCCCCCCCCCCACCCCCCCACCCCCCTCCCTCCAAAAAAAAATAAAAAAATAAAAAAATAAAATAAAAATAATAATAATAATAAATAAATAAAAAAACTAAAAACTTAAATTAATAATAATAATAATAATAATAATAATAATAATAATAATAATAATAATAACTAAAATTTAAAAATATAAAATAATTTTAAAAAATAAAAAATAAAATATAATAAATAAAACACAACTGGGAACACATAGAACTCGTCTCTTATATTATGTCAGTTGTCAAACATGTCATTTTATGGAGTATGCCTAATATGACGCGAAACAAAATGATAAAAATAAAAAAAGATTTTTATTGGCAATGACAATCACTGATCATCATGACGCGCACACTTTGTCCTACAATTTTTCTTTTTAAGTATCTGGGCATAATCTTAAACTCACTCAATTAAAACACTTTACATCACAACCATAACGTGAAAATAACACATTATTCACAACCGTAATCACACTGATAGAATGCTGATAAGTAAGGTTTACTTTTCATATTATATTCCGATACTTTCGCTATTGGACGAAGGGAAAGTAGGGATATTATATTCCGATACTTTCACATCTGGGCGAAGCGAATGTAGAGAATAGGGACAGCAGGGATATCAATGCCGTAAACATGTAACCCACAAGCTACATGTATAATAATGGTCAAGTCGTCAGCTGTTGTCGGGGCGCTATTTAGGGAGTAACATGGAGGGTGGGGCTTGCCTTTGTCAACATGGCGTGCTGCTTGTAAAGGTTTTCCACCGCAAGGCGTTATTGATAAAGCAAACTGTGTATCTACAAGGTTATACAGAGGTTGACGAATATAATCGGTAATTATATAAAATAGATTATACATCCCCGTGTTATGAGTTTTCGGACGCTAACGAAATATTCGTAGTTTTCTCGCTAATCACAAGAACAACTGTAAAACTTCTCACTCACTTATAAAAGACAACTTTATCTAAAAAGCAAGCCAAAATCTGAGTATTTACAACGTATGTGTGACGCCACAACCCTCGTTATAGCGAGAGTACTCGCGATAAACATGGCCGTCACAAAATTTATGATTCGACGACACAATAAATTTATTTTTTATTCAATGAAATTACTTAAACGTTTTTGTGTCACTCACGGAGTCTCTACGCCCCCAAAACACCCCAAACCCCATTCAAAAAAAACAACAAACAGTGTAAATGGCGTTATGTGCTTCTGAAAATCCACAAGTTGGCTAAACAGAACGGAATCATAATTACTTTTGTGTTGAGTACATACGAATATCAGTTATGATATGATGACGTAGATTATTTTACCTTGAAAGCCTACCTTTCTGGTGAAACCGCCTTCGTTGAACTTATCTTATGCTGTAATAATTTGTATCGCTGTCAGTATCAGGAATAGCTGGAGACGTGTGTCTATGTAGAGTAAACATAACATGGGGAAGACCCGGGGACTAAAATTAGATATGTGACATGCGCAGTCGGGTTTTCGATAGGTCGCTGCACTCAACTGCCTTTCGGTGAGCTCAGGCACAGCGAGTCTGGACCAAACAATCCAGTGATTGACATCATGAACATCGATCAACGCAACTGGGATATGAGTGAGTGAGGTTTTACGCCGCTTTTATTAATATTCCAGCAATATAACCACTAGGCTACCCCCGCCCCGCAATTTGGATATGATGACATGCATCAACCAAGTCAGTGAGTCTGACCACCCGATCCCGACTCTTACGACAAGTATAGTCGCCTTTTACGGCAAGCATGGGTTGCTGAAGACCTATTCTACCCCGGATCTTCATGGGTCTCAGCAGATTTGATAGGATATGAATATTGTTTATTACTGTGTTACACAACACGCTGTAATATTGTTACATGTAAATATTAACATTTTCAACTGTGAATTGTCTGACCAAAATGGCCTATATTTACTTCATATATTAGGGGGCACGGGCGACCTAGTCGTCTAAGGCGTCGCGATTCGCTGTGCAGAGTTGCGTCCCTTGAGCCAGCCAGAAACCTATGATTGTGGGTTCGAATCCCGGTTCGCTTCGATTATGTTTCTATGTTTGTCAGCACCATACCCCTGCTCGTGAGTTTCACCGAAGTGGTAAACGTCTGAGACCTGCATTACTTCGGTCTTTCCTCCAACATTAAGCTGACACGCCGTGATATAACTGGAATACTGTTGAAAGCGGCGTTAAACCCAACTCACTCACTCACTCACTCTAAAGGAGTAGAGTGAGTGAGTGAGTTGGGTTTAAAGCCGCTTTTAACAGTATTCCAGTTTTATCGCGGCGTGTCAGCTTATATAAATGAGTAGAAAGCACAAAGAAGCGTTACACAATCAATGAAGAAATAGTATTGATGTAAACTTAATAATATTATGTGAAAAATATTTTACCTGGTACGTTTCTCTGTAAATAGTAAATGATCACTGATGCAATACAGATTATGCTTATCGTCGCTTTGTGAAGAATTGATCATGTTCTATTTAGAGAACGTCGCGATACAGAGCCCGTTGTTTGATATCACATTCGGAAAACCAAAAATAAATAGACATGATCAAGACCTCGTGTCACGTGCAGCTATTCTTTGAATAGAAACGCGCTTCTTACTGAAGCGCTCCATGTTTAAAAGAGAGAGGAATGGAGGTGCATTTTCGAATTGCTGACTTCAATGAAGGTGGGGATGGTTCACTATTTTGAACTCCTGCATTTGCAAGTGATTAACTATTGATTTTTCCTCCAGACTATTCTGCCATTGGCTACATGAACAAATGCTGCATTTAGCCGGGAAAACCGAAAATTACGTATGAGCTAAAAAAAGATACCATGGGAATTTCAAAAGGTGATTCCCCTCTCCCTGTTTCCAAAACAACAGTATAAAAGACGGAGAGCAGCAAATCCCGGCTCACTTTGAGGTTGAGAGAGGAGCGGTACGACAGTCTGGATACATCACCAACATGAATCCCAAAATCGTTGTTCTATTGGAAGTGTTCAGAGTATGGGCTTGGACTAATTACTTGAACACCAGTACAGGCTTTTTCGCAAGGCTGTTTAGACCCAAACTGAAACATAAATACGCAGACATTGAGATAAAGTGGGAAAACGTGAAGACGACGGTCCTGGAAACTGAATATAAGATGCAGTCGGATAAACAGTCTGGCACCAAAGTGGTCATTGAATCGGAGTACGACAATGCGACTGACAATGACCAGACGCACAGTTTCAAAACGGAACAGGACACAATATCCACTGCTAGCATCAAGCTGACCAAAGGCTACAGCAAGCACGCGAATACTGGGATTGAAATGGACCTCCCGGAAGAAATGTCACGAATGAATGCTTGAGAGGAATCCCCGACTGCGAGAAAGAAACAGATGGCGACTGCTAGTTTCGGAAACAGCATTCACGTGGGAACTGACGAAAACAGCGTTGTCAGTAGGAAGAAGGCTTGGTCTGTGGACACAACGATATCCTCCAAGAGTGGGAAACTGACGATAGCCCAGCTGGAGGTGGAGGAGACAAGCGCAACTTATGAATTCGCCAGTGCCATCAAATTGAAGGGAAGGGTGGTTGCTGTCATTCGGGACAGGAGGAACATGGAGAAAGTTGTGCAGGTGGTTGAAAACGATGTGGCAACAGTTCTTAATGACGTTAATGACAGAAATGGAGGTAGGATGGGGGATTTTAGGTTTGACATGGACAACCGCACTGTTCAACTGCCACTACAGGGCACCGTCACATTCAGATATGGCGTGTCCCAGAGGGTGAAGGTTTCCTATGGACAAAGGACTGATGAAGCAAGAAACCAAATCACCCCAAGACCCAATATGTACCCATCGATTCACTTGGAGGATGTGTGATTGCTTTTATTGGCCTAGATGTAATATCTACATCAATAATGACATAAATATGAGACATTGTTACAAGCATGTCCCTAGCATTCGTGATATTTACCTAACAGTTTATATAAATTCTGAGTGGAAACCATTTCACTGTTATTCTGTTAGTATTCCTGATTCTATTCGGAGAGTCCTTATATGGATGGGTGAACGCGTTTCGGCAGTTTGGCTCCTAAGAGTTTCTAGGGCTTCGGCCCGTCCCCAAACTAAAGCACATGTACCACTTGTGGTGTCTTCTTGGACAAGTGACTTTGTTCGAAATGTGCCTCTGTTCACCCAGCAGTGAATGGGTACCCGGTAGGATGAGATGGCAAATGTAGTTTGTTAACCTAGCGCCTTTCAGGTAACGTGGGTTGTATACTCCCCAAGGAGCTGAGTATGATTGTAGCGTACACACTGACAAAGTGACCGGGGTAAAAAAAACCCCTTGAGCATGCCCCTGTGCGGTGGGGAAATATGCGCAATATAAAATGACCTGTTATGGTATGTTTTGTATTTATTGTTTTATATCTGACCCCGTTCTTACATGTCACTTTAAATATTATGACTGTCGTTTGAGCGTTTATATCTTCTTCGCCTTATGCATGCATCGTTATTGTAAATACACGAATAGTGTCGTCATATGTTTTTGTATTGGAGAGAAGATAATCCTGTGTCATAGTTACTATGTGAACTATGTGGAAGTATCATTATTGCTATTGTGGTGGTGTCCATTTAAAAAATAAAATAAATTGTTTTCATCCGACCCTATTGATATATGTACATCGCTTTTAACAATATTGCTTGTGATAGTTTATGTCTGCTTCACCTTATGCATTTACCGTTATTGTAAATGCACGAACAGTGTCGTTATTATTTGAAATAAATTTAAACATTTTCTATTTCATATCTTCATGTCTTTTGTGTAGATTAAGCATATATATATATATATATATATATATTTGACCGGCTCCGTGGTGTAGTGGATAGAACGTCTGCCCGGGGAGTGAAAAGTCTGTGGTTCGTTCCCGTCCCTTACAAAAAAGACGTTCAAAGATGGTACTTGTTGTTACCCTGCCTGGCGCTCGGCACAAAGGGGCTAAAAGAAGCACTGGTCGGCTTCTAGACAGTATACTGTGCCTGAATGTTATACTGCGGCATGGTATCTCAGTTGGTTGGCACTGTAAAGTCGGCAATAGTCCGGACTAGTACAAACAGCCACACACACGTGTAGCACCTTGCTATAAAAATGCTAAAATACTGAACGCGAAACCCCATTTCACCTCGACTGACCTTAAAACGTTTTTGATAGTATTGTTGAGAGGAACGAGTGGCCCTTAGGCGTAGCAGAAACAACTTTGAATCTAAACGATTTTCTAGTATGGCAACGTGACCTTAAGGTCATCTAGAGCAATACAGGAAAACATCCTTGAAAGTTCATGTGAAATCTCCACAGCCTGCTTACCTAACTCGAGATCCTCTCAGTCCAGAAAGCACCATCTTCACGAGGCAAGAGAGTTAACTGACTATAAAAGTCCAGTTTCCACCCTTGCCGAAATAAGCTGGTATTATGGAGTTACATTTTGGCTGGACTAACGAGTCTATGCATAATCCAATCAAAACCGCGCAACAAAATTGAAATCCGATTCGTAATCTGTCTTGCAGATTTCGGTCGCTTGCAGGATTTGGAAAGAATGTGCACCGTGATTTGATGCACTTCGCGATGTAAGACCGTTTTATCGCAATATAGATGTTGATTATCGATCAGATCGTCTTGACTGGGTGGCGCCATAAATGCTAGTGATACGAGAAGTGGAATCTGGTCCATAGGAGAGGCTTAGAAGGGACATAACTCGTAATAACCGCTGGTGGCGCTACGATCGAGCCCAGGAATTCCAGCCTAATTCGGCAAGGGTGGAAACTGGACTTTTAAAGTCAGTTAACTCTCTTGCCTCGGGAAGATGTATAGCACTTACTCACATGACATCATCAGAAGAGAGTGAGTGAATTCAACTCCTTTTTAAAGAATATTTCATTTAGACCATGGCATGTCATGAGGCCGTAAAGCCGTTTGTCACTTTCGTGAAACCCAAGAGTATGTGTATGGTGATGTCAAACCAGAAAGTATTTGCGAACGTTGGATTCGAACCCTCGATAATGGGTTGTTTGCATACCGAAGGGACGCAAGTATGCACAGCGAATTGCGGCGCCTTAGACGACTGGCCCACCCATGCCCCCCATCACAACATAGAATATTCCATATGTTTCTATAACTCTCTATCACAATCGACAGTATTCCGGATGTTTACACATGACACCAGCATCTAAATATAGTAACTTCCTGACAACTGCTTACATTATGCAGTACTACATTCCTGCCAACTAATCACTGTCCAAACACAATGCAATGAGCGTCTACCGAATCTCAACAGAAGCAATGTAACACAGTTACAATCATTGTTCAACAATAAAATACACTGCCATAAACAGGTGATACCCAAGACAACGGGAATGGTGCTGACAAACCTAGAAACATGATCGGGGAGACCGGTTTGGATCAGTAGAATGACTAGTATGAACTTGGCTGCATTTGTATTGCTGTTTTCACCATAGTTGCAAGTATAAATAAATGACAAAAAACATAATTATCACCATCGTTTCAATCCGGAGCAGTAAGCATGTTCATATAAGATAACCAAACGCTGAGATGTCTGACATTTCAAACACTAATTGGGGCGGTCGGGTAGCCTAGTGGTTAAATCGTTCGCTCGTCACGCTGAAGACCCGGGTTCGATTCCCGACATGGGTACAATGTGTGAAGCCCATTTCTGGTGTCCCCCGCCGTGATATTGCTGGAATATTGCTCAAAGCGGCGTAAAACCATATTCACTCACTCACTCAAACATTTATTAAATGGCTTCAATGTATTCATAAAAAATCTAAAACTGATAAAAATGGATCATAAAACTGTGCATGAAGTTAAACATGTTATGAGATATATCGTGACTGTCTATTAAATGATATGCAGCCATCTGAAAATCCGGTCACTGATCGTAAGATTTCATGCAGGTCGTTAAAGACGTCCCAGGGGGCTGAATACCCACAATGCGTTGTTGTCTTTATTATCTTAATAGAATGTTGAGAGGGTCGGCCCATTTCCTAAACATATTCTACTTGTAATCAGTTGTGTGTACAGATATTGTGCTGTTTCCAGACGAAATGCTTGCGGTAACAACAGTTAGTGACCTCCACAGTGTTCCGTGAGTAAACTCGACACCACTCAGAACGTGATCAAGTTTCATGTCTCTGGTTGGTCTAGAACAGTCTAGCAAACCGAGTGAGTATGGTTTTACGCCGCTTTTAGCAATATTCCAGCAATATCAAGGCGGGGACACCAGAAATGGGCTTCACACATTGTACCCATGTAGAGAATCGAACCCGGGTCTTCGGCCTGGCGAGCGAACGCTTTAACCACAAGGCTACCCCACCGCCCCTCTAGCCTACAGAAGAAGAAAAAGACGATGATGATGCTGAAGAAGTTTATTCCGTATCAAAGGCAACATGAAAAAGACTACAATGCATACATAAAAGCGACAAAACCTTTTTCCTATTCAATAGAAATCTCTGCTAAAACAGAGTCGATTGACCAATCTCAGTTATATCATATTTGTTAGGAATCACTATCAAATAGTGATGATACCAGGTGTTCGCGTAAAGATAAGCGTATAAAACGAAGCTTTGGCAAAGGGACAGATGGGGCACTTCTTATGCAAAATCAATAGAATATTTATGTTACATTATGCAGGCAGGTTTCCTTTTAAATATATGGCAATAATTTGTATCTGCTTCACATTATTAGACTTATAGTTGATTGATTTTCGTTCATGATGGATACATTTAATAATAACTAGGGATGAAAGCCAAAGTTCTGTTTTCCGTGTATAATGTACAAATTGAAAGGGAATGGTATCTTCAGTTGTATTATGGTGTACATTTATTGCACTTAAATAAATCAGTATTGACTTCTTCATTATAACGAGGGGCGGGCGGGTAGCCTAGTGGTTAAAGCGTTCGCTCGTCACGCCGAAGACCCGGGTTCGATTCCCGACATAGGTACAATGTGTGAAGCCCTTTTTCTACCCCGCTTCGATATTGCTGCAATATTGCTAAATGTGGCGTAAAACCATACACACTCACCCACTCACTCATTATAACGAAACTGTTGAACAGCAACCACTATAAGCATAGGCACTAATTCATTAATAATATAATCACGAATATAATCAATGTAAATTCGAGCACCATTTTCATTTGCTTTATGAAAGCACGCTGACAATCTACACCGAAACACTGTTCACAATCAATGGAACGTTTCCGAATGTTTCAGAACACAAAGCTCTGTTCTGTATTGGAAGATGGGTCATTTTACATTCATGGGTGACTGTTTGTGTGATGGTGATGTGTTCCCTCTCGCTGGAACTAAATCGTGGTCTGATATGCTGGATAAATATACAAAACTTCAAAACAGGTGATGTGTACAATCCCGTGAAGTACTGACGATGTGATGCTCTAGGATTGAATTGGCAGAAAATGTCTGGGATAAGGCACGATATATTCATAATGTCTGTATGCCGGCCCAAGGTCTTATTGATTGATTGATAATGTCTGTATCTACTGACTGTGACAGCCGAAGCTTGATATTGGTACTAGAGCATGGAGATGTACGATGCATTAATCAGCATTCTCAATGAGCGGCACAAAGAATAGGCTTCCTGAATAACTCCAACATGAGGACTCAAACCCGAATATATTGTCCACATACCCTTGCCCATAATCTATACAATAATTAACCCTCACGCTTCTTTCACAGGTACGTTCTTTGAAAGATCTTGACCGTCTGTGACACACCGTATTTAAGGTGAAGAGATCCGGACACAGGCCAGGTGACGGTACGAGAGTTGTTGATTTGTACAGTGAACAGTTTACCGAATCTGACTTCTTACTGAAGCGCTCCATGTTTAAAAGAGAGAGGAATGGAGGTGCATTTTCGAATTGCTGACATCAATGAAGGTGGGGATAAGTGGGGTCGGGTCGGGTCGGGTCGGGTCGGGTCGGGTCGGGTCGGGAAAAAACACTATTTTGACTTACTGCATTTGCAAGTGATTAACTATTGATTTTTCGTCCAGACTATTCTGCCATTGGCTACATGAACCAATGCTGCATTTAGCCGGGGAAACTGAAATTACGTATGAGCTAAAAAAAGATACCACGGGAATTTCAAAAGGTGATTCCCCTCTCCCCATCTAAATCAATAAAAGACGGAGAGCAGCAAATCCCGGCTCACTTTGAGGTTGAGAGAGGAGCGGTACGACAGTCTGGATACATCACCATCATGAATCCCAAAATCGTTGATCTATTAGAACTTTTCAGAGTATGGGCTTGGACTAATTACTTGAACACCAGTACAGGCTTTTTCGCAAGGCTGTTTAGACCCAAACTGAAACATAAATACGCAGACATTGAGATAAAGTGGGAAAACGTGAAGACGACGGTCCTGGAAACTGAATATAAGATGCAGCCGGATAAACAGTCTGGCACCAAAGTGGTCATTGAATCGGAGTACGACAATGCGACTGACAATGACCAGACGCACAGTTTCAAAACGGAACAGGACACAATATCCACAGCTAGCATCAAGCTGACCAAAGGCTACAGCAAGCACGCGAATACTGGGATTGAAATGGACCTCCCGGAAGAAATGTCACGAATGAATGCTGGAGAGGAATCCCCGACTGCGAGAAAGAAACAGATGGCGACTGCTAGTTTCGGAAACAGCATTCACGTTGGAACTGACGAAAACAGCGTTGTCAGCAGGAAGAAGGCTTGGTCTGTGGACACAACGATATCCTCCAAGAGTGGGAAACTGACGATAGCCCAGCTGGAGGTGGAGGAGACAAGCGCAATTTATGAATTCGCCAGTGCCATCAAATTGAAGGGAAGGGTGGTTGCTGTCATTCGGGACAGGAGGAACATGGAGAAAGTTGTGCAGGTGGTTGAAAACGATGTGGCAACAGTTCTTAATGACGTTAATGACAGAAATGGAGGTAGGATGGGGGATTTTAGGTTTGACATGGACAACCGCACTGTTCAACTGCCACTAGAGGGCACCGTCACATTCAGATATGGCGTGTCCCAGAGGGTGAAGGTTTCCTATGGACAAAGGACTGATGAAGCAAGAAACCAAATCACCCCAAGATCCAATATATACCCAGGGATTCACTTGGAGGATGTGTGATTGCTGTTATTGGTCCAGAGGTAATATCTACATCAATAATGACATAAATATGAGACATTGTTACCAGCATGTTCCTAGCATTCGTGATATTTACCTTACAGTTAATATAAATTCTGAGTGGAAACCATTTTGCTGTTATTCTGTTTGTATTCCTGATTCATACCAGCGACTGTTTTAGATACTAGTATTAGAGTGTCTGGGTATCATATTAATTAATGTGTACACCTGAATCACATCCGTACTTCACAACCAATCCCACGTGAGTTTATATTTCGTATTATCAGTATTATCTAGTTTGTTTGTTGTTTAACGCCGCACTCAGCTATATTCAAGCTATATGACGGCGGTCTTTGTTTTCTAAAATGAATTTACATGTTTTAAATTTCTTATCATTCAGCTGAGATGTTGTCATAGATTCATTTTATTGTTATTAACACGTTTGAGGGAGTTAGAACGTAGTGCTTTTGCTGTTATTGGTCTGGTGGTATCAGGAGATGTTCATTACATTGCTGATGTACTGTACATACGCCGGCAGTGAAGGATGACAACGGTCTTATTAGGAACCGAACATTTCACTCTGGGGGTACCTGGGATTTTTGTTGTTGTAAAAAGTACTTCTTCCAGAAAAAAAACGAATGTTTTTTTCGGCCTCAGGTTATACAAGAAAAAATATGTTGTGCTCCTCGTTTTGGGGATAAAAAATATATGTCTTGAAGCACTGACGGAAAGAACATATTCTGTCTCGGATAAAAGTCCCAGGTCACCCATCCACTATCCCTGACAATTTTACACAGTCGGTCTTGCCAGAAGTTTCCAAACTAACACTGAATGTGAATGGGCCAGTACCTCGTATATATGGGAAGATTATCAGGCACGTGTTCCTGTGCACAGCGCACAGGTCACAAATCAGGTCGCGGAGAGTCCTTTTATAGGTGAACGCGTTTCGGCAGTTTGGCTCCTGAGAGTTTCTAGGGCTTCGGGCCTTTCCCACGCTGTAGCACATGTAACACATGTGGTGTCTCCTTTGCCCAAGTGACTTGTGCCTCTGTTCACCCAGCAGTGAATGGGTACCCGGTAGGACGAGATGGCAAATGTAGTTTGTTAACCTAGCGCCTAACAGGGAACATGGGTTGTATACTCCCCAGGGAGCTGAGTATGATTGTTGCGTACACACTGACCAAGTGACCGGGGTAAAAACAAACCTTGAACATGTCCCTGTGCGGTGGGGAAATATGCGCAATATAAAATGACCTGTTATGGTAATTTTTGTATTCGGGAGAAGATGCTCCTTTGATGCAGAGTACAATTGTCATATTCATTATGTGAACATGTCAGCACCATTAAAACAATTTATTGTTTTTATATCTGACCCCGTTCATACATGTCACTTTTAATATTATGACTGTCGTTTGAGCGTTTATATCTTCTTCGCCTTATGCATGCATCGTTATTGTAAATACACGAATAGTGTCGTTATATGTTTTTGTATTGGAGAGAAGATAATCCTGTGTCATAGTTACTATGTGAACTATGTGGAAGTATCATTAATGCGATTGTGGTGGTGTCCATTTAAAAAAGAAAATAAATTGTTTTCATCCGACCCTATTGATATATATACATCGCTTTTAACAATATTGCTTGTGATAGTTTATGTCTGCTTCACCTTATGCATTTACCGTTATTGTAAATGCACGAACAGTGTCGTTATCATTTGAAATAAATTTAAACATTTTCTATTTCATATCTTCATGTCTTTTGTGTAGATTAAAGCGTATATTTATATATATATATATATATATGACCGGCTCCGTGGTGTAGTGGATAGAACGTCTGCCCGGGGAGTGAAAAGTCTGTGGTTCGTTCCCGTCCCTCACAAAAAAAGACGTTCAAAGATGGTACTTGTTGTTACCCTGCCTGGCGCTCGGCACAAAGGGGCTAAAAGAAGCACTGGTCGGCTTCTAGACAGTATACTGTGCCTGAATGTTATACTGCGGCATGGTATCTCAGTTGGTTGGCACTGTAAAGTCGGCAATAGTCCGGACTAGTACAAACAGCCACACACACGTGTAGCACCTTGCTATAAAAATGCTAAAATACTGAACGCGAAACCCCATTTCACCTCGACTGACCTTAAAACGTTTTTGATAGTATTGTTGAGAGGAACGAGTGGCCCTTAGGCGTAGCAGAAACAATTTTGATTCTAAACGATTTTCTAGTATGGCAACGTGACATTAAGGTCATCTAGAGCAATACAGGAAAACATCCTTGAAAGTTCATGTGAAATCTCCACAGCCTGCTTACTCGAGATCCTCCTCAGTCCAGAAAGCACCATCTTCACGAGGCAAGAGAGTTAACTGACTATAAAAGTCCAGTTTCCACCCTTGCCGAAATAAGCTGGTATTATGGAGTTACATTTTGGCTGGACTAACGAGTCTATGCATAATCCAATCAAAACCGCGCAACAAAATTGAAATCCGATTCGTAATCTGTCTTGCAGATTTCGGTCGCTTGCAGGATTTGGAAAGAATGTGCACCGTGATTTGATGCACTTCGCGATGTAAGACCGTTTTATCGCAATATAGATGTTGATTATCGATCAGATCGTCTTGACTGGGTGGCGCCATAAATGCTAGTAATACGAGAAGTGGAATCTGGTCCATAGGAGAGGCTTAGAAGGGACATAACTCGTAATAACCGCTGGTGGCGCTACGATCGAGCCCAGGAATTCCAGCCTAGTTCGGCAAGGGTGGAAACTGGACTTTTAAAGTCAGTTAACTCTCTTGCCTCGGGAAGATGTATAGCACTTACTCACATGACATCATCAGAAGAGTGTGAGTGAATTGAGTTCAACTCCTTTTTAAAGAATATTTCATTTAGACCATGGCATGTCATGAGGCCGTAAAGCCGTTTGTCACTTTCGTGAAACCCAAGAGTATGTGTATGGTGATGTCAAACCAGAAAGTATTTGCGAACGTTGGATTCGAACCCTCGATAATAGGTTGTTTGCATACCGAAGGGACGCAAGTATGCACAGCGAATTGCGGCGCCTTAGACGACTGGCCCACCCATGCCCCCCATCATAACATAGAATATTCCATATGTTTCTATAACTCTCTATCACAATCGACAGTATTCCGGATGTTTACACATGACACCAGCATCTAAATATAGTAACTTCCCGACAACTGCTTACATTATGCAGTACTACATTCCTGCCAACTAATCACTGTCCAAACACAATGCAATGAGCGTCTACTGAATCTCAACAGAAACAATGTAACACTGTTACAATCATTGTTCAACAATAAAATACACTGCCATAAACAGGTGATACCCAAGACAACGGGAATGGTGTTGACAAACCTAGAAACATGATCGGTAAGACCGGTTTGGATCAGTAGAATGACTAGTATGAACTTGGCTGCGTTTGTATTGCTGTTTTCACCATAGTTGCAAGAATAAATAAATGACAAAAAGCATCATTATCACCATCGTTTCAATCCGAAGCAGTAAGCATGTTCATATAAGATAACCAAACGCTGAGATGTCTGACATTTCAAACACTAATTGGGGCGGTCGGGTAGCCTAGTGGTTAAAGCGTTCGCTCGTCACGCTGAAGACCCGGGTTCGATTCCCGACATGGGTACAATGTGTGAAGCCCATTTCTGGTGTCCCCCGCCGTGATATTGCTGGAATATTGCTCAAAGCGGCGTAAAACCATATTCACTGACTCAAACACTTATTAAATGGCTTCAATGTATTAACAAAAAATCATTAAAAAGGCTTAAAAACTGATAAAAATGGATCATAAAACTGTGCATGAAGTTATACATATTATGAAAAATATCGTGACTATCTATTAAATGATATGCAGCCATCTGAAAATCCGGGGCTGAATACCCACAATGCGTTGTTGTCTTTATTATCTTAATAGAATGTTGAGAGGGTCGGCCCATTTCCTAAACATATTCTACTTGTAATCAGTTGTGTGTACAGATAGTGTGCGGTTTCCAGACGAAATGCTTGCGGTAACAACAGTTAGTGACCTCCACAGTGTTCTGTGAGTAAACTCGACACCCCTCAGAACGTGATCAAGTTTCCTGTCTCTGGTTAGTCTAGAACAGTCTAGCAAACAGAGTGAGTATGGTTTTACGCCGCTTTTAGCAATATTCCAGCAATATCAAGGCGGGGACACCAGAAATGGGCTTCACACATTGTACCCATGTAGGGAATCGATCCCGGGTCTTCGGCCTGGCGAGCGAACGCTTTAACCACTAGGCTACCCCACCGTCCCTCTAGCCTACAGAAGAAGAAGAAGAAGAAGACGATGATGATGCTGAAGAAGTTTATTCCGTATCAAAGGCCACATGACAAAGACTACAATGCATACATAAAAGCGACAAAACCCTTTTCCTATTCAATAGAAATCTCTGCTAAAAACAGAGTCGATTGTGCGATTCCAACTATATCATGAGCATGTTTTTAGGAATCACTATCAAATAGTGATGATACCAGGTGTTCGCGTAAAGATAAGCGTATAAAACGAAACTTTGGCAAAGGGACAGATGGGGCACTTCTTATGCAAAATCAATAGAATATTTATGTTACATTATGCAGGCAGGTTTCCTTTTAAATATATGGCAATAATTTGTATCTGCTTCACATTATTAGACTAATAGTTGATTGATTTTCGTTCATGATGGATACATTTAATAATAACTAGGGATGAAAGCCAAAGTTCTGTTTTCCGTGTATAATGTACAAATTGAAAGGGAATGGTATCTTCAGTTGTATTATGGTGTACATTTTTTGCACTTAAATCAATCAGTATTGACTTTTTCATTATAACGAGGGGCGGACGGGTAGCCTAGTGGTTAAAGCGTTCGCTCGTCACGCCGAAGACCCAGGTTTGATTCCCGATATGGGTACAATGTGTGAAACCCTTTTTCTATCCCGCTTCGATATTGCTGCAATATTGCTAAATGTGGCGTAAAACCATACACACTCACTCACTCACTCATTATAACGAAACTGTTGAACAGCAACCACTATAAGCATAGGCACTAATTCACTAATAATATAATCACGAATATAATCAATGTAAATTCGAGAACCATTTTCATTTGCACGCTGACAATCTACACCGAAACACTGTTCACAATCAATGGAACGTTTCCGAATATTTCAGAACACAAAGCTCTGTTCTGTATTGGAAGATGGGTCATTTTACATTCATGGGTGACTGTTTGTGTGATGGTGATGTTTTCCCTCTCGCTGGAACCAAATCGTGGTCTGATATGCTGGATAAATATACAAAACTTCAAAACAGGTGATGTGTACAATCCCGTGAAGTACTGACGATGTGATGCTCTAGGATTGAATTGGCAGAAAATGTCTGGGATAAGGCACGATATATTCATAATGTCTGTATGCCGGCCCAAGGTCTTATTGATTGATTGGTAATGTCTGTATCTACTGACTGTGACAGCCGAAGCTTGATATTGGTACTATAGCATGGAGATGTACGATGCATTAATCAGCATTCTCAATGGGCGGCACAAAGAATAGGCTTCCTGAACAACTCCCACATGAGGACTCAAACCCGAATATATTGTCCACATACCCTTGCCGAAAATCTATACAATAATTAACCCTCACGCTTCTTTCACAGGTACGTTCTTTGAAAGATCTTGACCGTCTGTGACACACCGTATTTAAGGTGAAGAGATCCGGACACAGGCCAGGTGACGGTACGAGAGTTGTTGATATGTACAGTGAACAGTTTACCGAATCTGTCTTTGTCTCTCATGTCCCCCAAAACGGTAGCCACATCCCCCTGCACAGTCATGACATGTCTTCTCTGGCCCCGGGCGTCTTGTATCACAGCTAAGATCGTCCCTTTCAGCTTCACGTCCATCGAGAATTCATACTTGGAACTTGTTTCCTCTATTGCCAGTTCAGCTACAGTCACCAGGTTACGTCTTGAGGTGATCTTTGTGTCCACGGACCACTTCACCTTATTTTCAATAGTGTTCTCTTCTTCGTTATCCACATACAGTCGATGTCCAAAACTGGCCTCCGCTTTGGAAGGTTGGGGAAGATCTGGAGGAAGTGTCAGTTCGATGCCAACGTTGATTTCCCTGGAGAAACCCTTTGTAAGTTTGGTGGTGGCTGTGGAAATCGTCTCCTTCTCAGCTCTGAATGTCTGTTCTTGGTCTTCGTCTGTGTTGTTTTGGTATTTGGAGTCATACAAGACATGTACTCGGTGGCCATTCGTTCCCATTTCCGTGTATTCTGGCCTTAACGATGTGATCCTCACCTTGTCCCACTTCAACTGGATATCAACTTCTTCAATCTTCAGCTTTCTGGACCAGACTTTTTGTCTGGGTGTCTTAAGATAGGTCGTCCAGGCCCACTCCTTGAACATCGTGCCAATGTCTGTAATTTTCGTGGACCTACCTGAAACTTTAAAGAATATCATCCGTCACAAGTCATTGTTATTGTTTCGAGAAGAAGTAATCTAGTTGTAATCATATTTAATATTATTATATTAAAGGTCACGCTGATATAAAAAATAATCTTCTTTACATGCCAGACCCGTGAGGAATTCGTCTTCAGCAACCCATGTTTGTCGTAAGAGGCGACTAACGGGATCGGGTGGTCAGGCTCGCTGACTTGGTTGATGCATGATATCAATGACGGGAGTGTCAAGACTCGATTGTTTACAGACCGCCGTCATGTAGCTGGAATATTGCTTAGTTCGGCGTCAAACAACAAAGAAAGAAACAAACAAACAAACTTCCTATGCTAAGTAATTTAGCTCATTCAAGGACTTCATCAGCGTATGACTGTGTAAATCGTTGCCATGACATTAAAGTTATGTAGGTTTTTTCGCATAAACAAGTATGACCCTTATTCCTCTGGTATCTGCAACGAGTAACTTTAAATTATAATGTTTTCAGACTGATTTATGTACATATTACCACGATATCAACTGCCGAGCAAAAGAAAATATACATTTGATTGAAAATTAAATTTGACCAAATAATTACAAACGTTATCAACACGTTTGGCGCGGTGGGGAAGCCTAGTAGTTAAAGCGTTCGCTCGTCACGCCGAAGGCCCGGGTTCGATTCCCCACATGTGTACAGTGTGTAAAGCCCATTTCTGGTGTTCCCCATATTGCTGGAACATTGCTTAAAGCGGCGTAAAACCATTCTCACTCACTATCAAAACGTTACTCGGCTGAAAACAGCCTCAGAAACGCTGCAAACTTAAGGTCCAAAACTTTACTGATACCCGTTTCAAATTCATCACCATCGAATATTAGGTGGAATATTATTAGCATCACTGCTGTCTCACTCACTCAAGCACTCACTCATTTACCTACCTGAAGGAATCGGAGCCTCAAAAGCCATGTTTTGTTGCATCATGAGACGTTCGGTCCAGTTGAAATATCATCCATCTAACACTGATGAGGTTAGTGAGACCATACTTTATATACTCGAGCTATGTTAGATATCAGACAACTATGACAGCCCGTGTTTCTATATGTTGAGTCCATGTCACGTTATTTATGGCATCAGCAACTGGAGGTATTCCCCCCTAGATAAGGGACGACATCAACACTTTCATATCTGTGTGGTTAATCGCAGGGGTTTCTACGTATAAAAATAGTGTATTCTGCCTCATGCTGCGATATGCTTACTGGAAACAAAACATAATCACTACTCGGAATTAATGACGAATAAATCAGCGTGAAGAATACATTAACTGAGTAGCACTAACACCCCAAGTATGTGTGCAGATGCTGTCGCGCGTCTAGCTGGTTTATGTTGTGTTGTAATATCAGACGATGTGTCAAATGGCATTAGTTTTGAATTTGTCTCTTAATGAATCATTTATAGGTATCGTCACAACAGGTATCGGCACTCAGGGACAAACGCACACGCACACAAACACACACAAAGTCACGCACACGCGTACACACTAACACATATTTGCTTAGCTGGTTCATAAACAAATATAGGTATGTACGTAAAACTTCTTATATTGCCACTTTTCCTCATCTTTGTAAATAAACACGTCCATAAAAAATATAAACATGTAAATGTATCCCTCTAAACAGAGATTATATATCAATATCGCAATTACAGGCACTGTATTTGACGGATCTACTATTGACTAGCTATGCGTACAGGAATGTCAAATCGATATCTTAAGCTTTGAACGCACGTAACGCCGGGTCCCGTCTGTCGATGAGAACCTATCGACATAGCTGTGCTACTGACCTAGTTGTCAATTCTTCGGGGATTCCCCTTGTCACGCAAGGTTAAACGTTATAACAGGTATGTCTTTGTATAGACATAGAGCTGACGGTTGTGTTTAACACCGGTCCTGATATAGAGCTGTCGTTTCAGACATTAGCAGATGGTTGTTTCCCTACTTTCATTTTTAATACCCACAACTAGGTATTCAAACACTTTCATACATGAACAGATCAGTGACGATATTTACAGTGTCGCATGACATAGATAACATGTTCTTGAAGCATTACAGTGCATTCGGTACGTGGCTCATTCGGGTTTGCTGAACAATTTTTATTTTATGTCATACTTTGAATATTACAAGTTTCGATTCACATCATGCTTGTTTTGGAGATAAACATACTGTGTTTTCAATGTAGATCTTCATTACCTGTAGAATAATTGCGCTAAATTGACATTGGGACCGAACGCGCAGTGTGTGATTTCAAATGTTCAATTTACATGTACATTGAAAACACAGAATGTTTATTTCCATTCTACCATGACTACATCAAACGCTAACTCTTTGGTGTTAGCAAATCTATTGAGTGAAGTGTCAAAAATTGAGTTCAGTGTTTTGAGTGGGTTGTCGATCAGAATTTACGGAACAAGAGCCTTTAAACAAAATATGGCGCTCTCTATACTCAAGCAGTTTGCTTACAGAGTAATACTTCACACGAACTTATGACAGGCACTGAAAGCATGTAGCACGGCAACTTCGTATATAACGAACACCCTTACCACGAGCTGACGTATATAACGAACTTTTTTGGGTCCCGGCCATTTGCAGTATATATGTTGTATGAATGCTTATAACGAACTACGTGTTATTACGAACTAAAATTAGTGGTCCCTTTGTGTTCGTTATAACCGTAGTATTCTAGTGTATTAACCTAACACTTGATGTGAATTTTGAGTGGAAATCATTCTGTTCGCGAGTTTTGTATGTACCATTACAGTCTCGTTAAAAAGTAATCACTCTTTGTGGAGGTGGACTGCAGTTTCAAAAATGAAACGGCAGAGAGTATATAGGAATCTTAGTTATAGATATATATTTTGTATATATACACGGAAATCGTAAATTCCTACAGTACCTTCGTGCTTTGCTATCTATCCCACGTGAGCCTATAATGCTCGCGTGTTTGATGCAAACCTATATAATGTCTTTATTATAAAAAAATTAATTTCTTATTTTGCTGAGATGTCAGCGATTCAAATTAAAGATGTTAATATGACACAGGGATTACCGTGCAGACGCCGGCAGTGAAGGATCACATCATCTTATAAGGGATCAAACATTTAGTATTCTGGGGTGCCCGGGACTTGTTTGAAAAAAGATATTTGTTCCAGAATATACGGAGATGTTTTTGGTTTGTTTGGAATTTTTTGACACAGATTATGCAAGAAACAATGTTGTACTCCTCGTTTTGGAGAAACAAATATATGCTTTGAAGCAGTGACAGAAAAAAAAAATTCTGTTAAAAATCACTGGTCACCCATTCCCCCTCCCCTACAATGTTAAATGGTTTGTCTCTTTGGCAGTGTTGCCAGTAGTTTCAGAGTAAACACCGAATGTGTAGCTTAAGTACATTAGTTTATACCGGTCCATCGCGTATATGGTAATATGTTTTTGTGTTGGAGAGAAGATAATCCTTTGATGCATAAAAGGTTTGTCATATTTATTATGTGAACTATGTGTAAGTATTATAAATGCAATTGTGGTGGTGTGCATTTAAAAAAGAAAACAAATTGTTTTCATGTGACCCGATTCATATATGTACATCGCTTTTAATATTATGACTGTTTACTGTTTTCGTTATGTCTACTGTGTCGTTTAAAGCAACGTTTATCATAGTATAGTGACGCAATCTATGCGCCGCAATCTTCCATGCAAAATTATGTCATTAAAAAGGCCGATTATTTTGATGGGCAGGTGCATACTGACATTTCGTCATCTCTTTAAGCCTGTATTGCTTGTTGGCCTGATACCTCGCGTGCAATTGGAGTAAGTGTTCTGGTTGGGTTGAACAACCACGCCTACATATGTATCTCAACATAATTTAGCAGAATATATACTTACACGTATAGGTACATAGGTGAAACTACATTACTCATTTCCCGAATAAAGTGTTAGTGATTTAGTGGTTATGTTTTAGCTCAATGTTACTTTTTTATTGTTGTGTCTGTTGTTTAACGCTGGACTCAGCAATATTCCAGCTATATCACAGCGGTCTGTAAATAATCGAGTCTGGACCAGACAATCCAGTGATTGACATCACGAGCATCGATCCACGCAGTTGGGATACGAAGACATGCATCGACCAAGTCAGCGAGCCTGACCACCCGATCCCGTTAGTCGCCTCTTACTAGTCGTTTTTTACGGCAAGCATTGGTTGCTGAAGACCTGTTCTACCCCGGATCTTCACGGGCCACTATGTTACAGTATTTCAATGATCAATGTTAAATACTCCGCATGCGAATTTCTTGTCCATACTCACTCACTGTGAGTAAACACGACTCCACTCAGAACGTGATCAAGTTTCATGTCTCTGGTTAGTCTAGAACAGTCTAGCTAACAGAGTGAGTGAGTATGGTTTTCCGCCGCTTTTAGCAACATTCCAGCAATATCACGGTGGGGGACACCCATGTAGGGAATTGAACCCGGGTCTTCGGCCTGGCGAGCGAACGCTTTAACTACCAGGCTACCCCACCTCCCCTCCAGCCTACAGAAGAAGAAGAAGAAGATGCTGAAGAAGTTTATTCCGTATCAAAGGCCACATGACAAAGACTACAATGCATACATAAAAGCGACAAAACCCTTTTCCTATTCAATAGAAATCTCTGCTAAAAACAGAGTCGATTGTGCGATTCCAACTATATCATGAGCATGTTTTTAGGAATCACTATCAAAAAGTGATGATACCAGGTGTTCGCGTAAAGATAAGTGTATAAAATGAAGCTTTGGCAAAGGGACAGATGGGGCACTTCTTATGCAAAATCAATAGAATATTTATGTTACATTAAGCAGGCAGGTTTCCTTTTAAGTATATGGCAATAATTTGTACCTGGTTCACATTATTAGACTAATAGTTGATTGATTTTCGTTCGTGATGGATACATTTAATAATAACTAGGGATGAAAGCCAAAGTTCTGTTTTCCGTGTATAATGTACAAATTGAAAGGGAATGGTATCTTCAGTTGTATTATGGTGTACATTTATTGCACTTAAATCAATCAGTATTGACTTTTTCATTATAACGAGGGGCGGGCGGGTAGCCTAGTGGTTAAAGCGTTCGCTCGTCACGCCGAAGACCCGGGTTCGATTCCCGACATGGGTACAATGTGTGAAACCCTTTTTCTATCCCGCTTCGATATTGCTGCAATATTGCTAAATGTGGCGTAAAACCATACACACTCACCTACTCACTCATTATAACGAAACTGTTGAACAGCAACCACTATAAGCATAGGCACTAATTCACTAATAATATAATCACGAATATAATCAATGTAAATTCGAGCACCATTTTCATTTGCTTTATGAAAACACGCTGACAATCTACACCGAAACACTGTTCACAATCAATGGAACGTTTCCGAATGTTTCAGAACACAAAGCTCTGTTCTGTATTGGAAGATGGGTCTTTTTACATTCATGGGTGACTGTTTGTGTGATGGTGATGTTTTCCCTCTCGCTGGAACTAAATCGTGGTCTGATTGGCTGGATAAATATACAATACTTCAAAACAGGTGATATGTACAATCGCGTGAAGTACTGACGATGTGATGCTCTAGGATTAAATTGGCAGAAAATGTCTGGGATAAGGCACGATATATTCATAATGTCTCCACGCGGGCCTAAGGTCTTATTGATTGATTGATAATGTCTGTATCTACTGACTGTGACAGCCGAACCTTGATATTGGTACTAGAGCATGGAGATGTACGATGCATTAATCAGCATTCTCAATGGGCGGCACAAAGAATAGGCTTCCTGAATAACTCCCACATGAGGACTCAAACCCGAATATATTGTCCACATACCCTTGCCGATAATCTATACCATAATTAACCCTCACGCTTCTTTCACAGGTACGTTCTTTGAAAGATCTTGACCGTCTGTGACACACCGTATTTAAGGTGAAGAGATCCGGACACAGGCCAGGTGACGGTACGAGAGTTGTTGATATGTGCATTGAAAAGTTTACCGAATCTGTCTTTGTCTTTCATGTCCCTCAAAACGGTAGCCACATCCCCCTGCACAGTCATGACATGTCTTCCCTCCCCACGGGAATCCCGTATGACAACAAGGATTGTGCCTTTAAGTTTCACGTCCATCGAGAATTCATACTTGGAACTTGTCTCCTCTATTGCCAGTTCAGCTACCGTCACCAGGTTACGTCTTGAGGTGATCTTTGTGTCCACAGACCACTTCACCTTATTTTCAATAGTGTTCTCTTCCTCGTTATCCACATACAGTCGATGTCCAAAGCTGGCCTCCGCTTTGGAAGGTTGGGGAAGATCTGGAGGAAGTGTTAGTTCGATACCAACGTTGATATCCCTGGAGAAACCTTCGGAAAGCTTGGTGGTGGCTGTGGAAATCGTCTCCTTCTCAGTTCTGAAAGTCTGTTCTTGGTCTTCGTTTGTATTGTTTTGGTATTTGGAGTCATACAAGACATGGACATTAGGTGAACTCGCCTCAACTTTCTTGTACTTTGGCGTTAGGGAGGTGATCTTCACTCTATCCCATTTCAACTGGATATCAGCTTCTTGAAACTTCAGTTTTCTTGAGAGTATATTTACTGTGGGTGTCTTCAGATATGTCGTCCAGCCCCAATCCTTAAACATCGTACCAATGTCAGGGATTCTCAAAGACATACCTGAAACTACATTCACTTGAAGATTGTAGGCATATTTTATCAATGAACAATGTTAGAACAATGTTGACATTGACAAGTCCTATCACTTTGTTGTTAGTTTGAAAGGTTTAAGTGTTAATTTATGATATCCATCAGTATATAAGGTCAACGCCAGAGAATAACCAGTGTATATTATATGCCAACACAGATCCCATTGTACGTAAAAGGCAAAATAACGAAAATTATATGAATGGATGACTGAAAATCAGTGATGACACAAGGTGGTCGCGAAAATGGTAAGCATGACCTGCTCTACCGGTAGCACCCGCCACTCACGCAATTTGCATAAAAGTGGTTGTTGTCTGACGCTGTTGTCACAACAGTACACATGCCATACGACGGCTGCCTGTGAACATTTGAGTCTTGG
Source organism: Haliotis rufescens (assembly GCF_023055435.1). Taxonomy (NCBI): domain Eukaryota; kingdom Metazoa; phylum Mollusca; class Gastropoda; order Lepetellida; family Haliotidae; genus Haliotis; species Haliotis rufescens. The sequence continues at coordinate 11,911,357 of NW_025964334.1, read as the reverse complement.
CCAGATAACCCACTGTCACTAAAACGCGTTTACTGATTTTGCTGAATCTAAAAATAACTTTGCATAACGTCTGCAGTAAAGAAAAACACTTTTAAAATAGGTTCGTTCAGATATGAAATATCACATTTCAGTGCTAAAACATTGGAGACAAACGATATAGTTTCATGTCAACAGCAAATTTCTCAAAACGAATTTCCCTTTAAGTCTCCGACTTGACCTACCAGAATTATTGCTTTCTTCAACGTAAGCCTTGTTCTGAGACGTCAATTATGAGACGTTGCTTCAATTCTGAATGTCCCCCATTTGTGTAGCTGGCAGATACGTAACACGTCCAAATGCAGCTCAGATATTTACATGTATAATCAGTCAGTCGTGGCAATCAAACTCCTGGAGCCATGCCATTCTACATTATGACGCGATTCTATCAATAGATCATGGATTTCCGAGAGAGATAAAGGGGTACGAGTTTTTGGTGATATGACGTGTGATTAAATATAGCATTTTGTGTCATGTTTCGATCTAGGTCACTTAAACCATGCGGTGATATCTAAGAATGTATTTTGTTCAGTGAGGGAGATAGAGTTTAGTAAACTTTGTAAAGTATTTCAGTTGTATCTGGGAGTGCTAGCTTGATGCAGGGGGAAAGCCCGAAGTGATGCAGAACTACCCCCTGGCACGTGGATTTCTTGCAATTTCATCACAACAAAGTGTCCGATATTAATACAGATAATAAAAATCAAACGTGACAATACGTTAAATTAACTGACGAGGTGGCCGAGTGGTTAAGGCGATGGACTGCTAATCCATTGGGGTCTCCCCGCGTGGGTTCGAATCCCATCCTCGTCGACAGTATCTTTTACAGAAAATGGCTTTTTCATCTTGTCAGCTCAAGCAATTCTGTGTAAAACGTAAAAACGACAATGTGTCGCGATTTAGAATGATTTAGTGTTAGTGCCGGGCGGATTGTCTTGAAACTAGGCTGGCGATAAATTGAACTTTGCGAAATCGTGTCACTACCCCCCTGGCACGTGGATTTCTTGCAATTTCATCACAACAAAGTGTCCCATATTAATACAGATAATAAAAATCAAACGTGTCAATACTTTAACTTAACTGACGAGGTGGCCGAGTGGTTAAGGTGATGGACTGCTAATCCATTGGGGTGTCCCCGCGTGGGTTCGAATCCCATCCTCGTCGAAAAGTTCATTTTGCAAATACATTTCATTTACCATTTTTCACGAGACACAGACGATTTTGTACATTGATGGTCATCAAACGGTATTGATGATGGCAGCCATTTTTCTTCTTTGCTAATTAGTCTCTTAGGATGAAAAGATACATCCTCCATGGCTGTACCTGTACATAGAGTCTGTGAGTGAAAGTGAGCCAGGTGCGTGATTAACGAGGTTCTTTCCTTCAAACCTGTCAAGGTGAAAACGTGTGACTGCCGTCTGGGCACGAGGGTATTGAACACTTACACCTTGGTCGATTGGCCGTACTCATAAAGACCAGACGTTGCAATTCGCAATATCAGCTGACGAGGTGGCCGAGTGGTTAAGGCGATGGACTGCTAATCCATTGGGGTCTCCCCGCGTGGGTTCGAATCCCATCCTCGTCGACAGTATCTTTTACAGAAAATGGCGTTTTCATCTTGTCAACTCAAGCAATTCTGTGTAAAACGTAAAAACGACAATGTGTCGCGATTTAGAATGATTTATTGTTAGTGCCGGGCGGATTGTCTTGAAACTAGGCTGGCGATAAATTGAACTTTGCGAAATCGTGTCACTACCCCCCTGGCACGTGGATTTCTTGCAATTTCATCACAACAAAGTGTCCCATATTAATACAGATAATAAAAATCAAACGTGTCAATACGTTAAATTAACTGACGAGGTGGCCGAGTGGTTAAGGCGATGGACTGCTAATCCATTGGGGTCCCCCAGCGTGGGTTCGAATCCCATCCTCGTCGGCAAGTTCATTTTGCAAATACATTTCATTTACCATTTTTCACGAGACACAGACGATTTTGTACATTGATGGTCACCACAACAAAGTGTCCATATTAATACAGATAATAAAAATCAAACGTGACAATACGTTAGATTAAGGTGAAAAGGTGAAAACGTGTGACTGCCCTCTGGGCACGAGGGTATCGAACACTTACACCTTGGTCGATTGTACGTATTCAGAAAGACCAGACGTTGCATTTCGCAATATCCATTGGGGTCTACCCGCGTGTGTTCGAATCTCAACAGGATCTTTTGACAGGAAAATACTTTTTTCATTTGTTTCAGATGAAGAAAAGCGTTGTGGAGAGTTGATATGTGATTACATTTGGTTGAACGTCGCGTTGAAGATTCTTTCTCCTATATAAATGAGTGTGCGTGCTTGCGTGCGTGCGTGCGTGGCTTCTTGTACTGGTCCGGAATAATGCCAGTTTTATAGTTGTAGCCCACTGAGATACCGTGCCTCAGTTGAACATTGATAAATCACTCAGACACCTTGCAGTGATTCCGCGCCGAGCAGTCGTTTTATCCCCCGATGCCCATAAAAAGGTCAACAACAACAAGTACCATCATTAAAGGTCTCTTGGTACGACGAGGCAAGGGCATAGAACCACTGACCTTCCGCTCTCCGAACAGACACGCTATCCACTAGACCTAGTGATGGTTGTTGATCAGTTTGTAGTGTCTATCACATTCGAGCGATGAAGCCATTGGTGACTCAATCGTATAAGATGCCAGGTTGTGCCCCTTAGACTTGCCAGGATACATTGATCGTTGGTTCCAATCACAAATCATTATGATCCTGCAGCATCTAAATTATGGTGGGGAATTGGTCCAGGGTATTTGTCAAAAGTGAATCTAAAACACTGGGTTATGGAGTATGAGAAGATCACAGTTTACAAGCAATACAAGTGTAGTAAAATCTCTACACATGAACCAGTTGCAATAAACAAATATGTACGTGTACCCGATATTTTATTGCTCATCTACTTACATTTAAATGACATTGATGACAATAAATAAAAAAAGCCGATTTGATAATTACTTCAGCGTTACAAAAGCATATGCGACATGTATTAATAACCTAATTTATGAATAATAAGACATGTAAACAACATGCGAACGTTCGGAAGGCGCTTCCAGGGAAATTAGTCATACATCACTATAAAAATCGTTTTCTTATTTTTGCTTATTGTACATCTTTCCGACGAAAAAATACAACCACATGAAACATAAACATGTTATTGGACAGTATAAGCGTTCTATTCTAATTGTTCAAATTTTATATTGAAAATATATATTATTACAGGTAATTACGGTCACCTGTCATTGACATTGAAGGCAAGTAACATAACTAGCACATATCATTATGTAAAATGTTGATTTTGTTTGGTTATAAGTTTGTCTAAAGCTACTATAGCCCATTACTAGCTACAGTCAATGATGTGACAGTATCACTCTATAAACTTCATAGTATTACACACTTGTGTGACGGTTTCAATCTATTCAGTTTCTGAAAATCATTTCTCTTTTTTATCTATTTGTTTTCCAGGCGAGACTTTCACTTTCTGGGACACGCCAAACCGGAAGTCACATTTCCCCATCACAGGCCACGTGACCTTGCCATGTTTTATTTCAACATTTGTGGGCAAAGATGTTGCAGCTCGTTCTCGTCGATCTGCAAGTATAGTTGCGACATCCCCATCAATCGTCATGGCAACAGATGTTATACCCTTGGTACCCTTGATAATTGCAGTTATCCGTCCTTTGATCATGACCTTGACCTCGAATGTCCAGTTCGAGGTTTGTTCCTCAATCTCAAGCTCTGCCAGAGTGACCGAGTTCGGTTCTGACGTCACCGTTGTGTCTGTGGACCACGTCATGGACTTTTCGATGGTATTCTCCTCGGCAGTTTCCACGGTGTAGTTGAGACCAAAACCAATCGTTGCCTTGGCGACGTCAGCAGGCAGAGACAACTCTAGACCGAAGCTGCCTTCCTTTGCGAACCCTTTAGTTACGGCTGTTGTTATAGTAGCACTTGTAGTCTTCTCGGCTCTGTAACAATTGAGAGAGTGAGTGATTGGGTAGGTGGGCCTTGAGTATAGCGGCGCTTTTGGCAGTACTTCAGTTAGTCAGCTAAATGTTGGACGACCTGAGCTGATGCAGATCTTAAACCTTTACAACTTTAGAGAAACCCAGGACCAGGCTGTAGGTTAACTGTCACATTACCATCTCATCCTACCGGGTAGCCATTTTCAGTGCTGGATGTACAGAGGCATATTTCAAACAAAGTCATTTGCCTAAGGAGACACCACATGTGCTACATCTGCTTCAGTATGGGAAAGGACCGAACCAAAAAAAACTCAGTCACGCTAGCGAACGCGGTCACCCATCCACCTAAATTCCGTTGCTTTACTTAACCTGACTTGTGACCTGTGGGATGTGCATTGGCCCATGTACGGCCACATTAAGGTCAATGCTGAATACACAGACTAGCCATTACACCTGACCATCTTGTGACCACTCTCACCTGAAGGCATGCGTCTGTGACACTCCTGTGTCGTTCTGGTACCTTGATGTGAAGACTGCCTGGGTCTCGGTGTTGGGAACGCCCTGGCTGGCCCCGGGGGTGGGGGTGTCAATCTGTGTATACACCGGCTTCTCCGACTTGAACTTGACATGATCCCAGACAAGCTGTATCTGAGCTTCTCGAAATTTGAGTTTCTTCCCTGTTGCACTTCTCAAGTAGTTTTCCCAAGCCCAGGACTTGAACAGCGTCTCCAGATCCGTCTCCGCTCCGCTGTCCTTTCCTTGGACCTAAAAGAAGATGTGTGATTACTGTTTTACGCCGCTTTGAGCAATATATCAGCACTATCGCGGTTGGGAACGCCAGGCATTGCTTTGTGTACGCATGTGAAGAATCAAACAGCGACTTTCGGTGTGACGAGCAAACGCTTAAACCACTAGGCTGCTGCACTGCCCCGGGTGAAGATTAAATGGCATGAAGTTGGTCTTCTATTCCATTTTAAGGCCTACCAATGAAAAAAAACGAAAATGTTATGTTAGTTGGTTTACGAATGGTATTTCTTAAAAACGCTGGAAGGCGGTCGAAATAAAACTACAAAACAAATAAGTTAAGGCCCTTGAATGAATTGCGTGTTTTGAAGTGAATGAAAAAATACCCCCTCTAGAACAAAAATCACATTCCCCACCCCACTCCCTTCCAATATATATTGGTCGACATTAAGAACGAAATGAAATGAGTCCACTAGACATATACTGAACCATATTTATAGCTACTGTTTTACTGAATTATGATATTGTCGAAACTATATTACACTTCAAGTCGTGACAACCTGCCGGTATGCATTCTTTACAAGCTGGATACACCTTATTGAAAACGGAAGCGGGGTGGGTTCACTTAAAATATATAAGCTTGCACATAATTCGGGAAACAATTTGCCTTTGTCAGGAAGAAATGAGTCAATTACTTGTTATTTTTGTTGAAAGCATGTCAGGAAATGATCTGGTTATATTCTTTATACGTCACATGTTTGTTTGTTTGTTGTTTACCACCGCACTATTCCTGCTGTATGTCGGCGGTTTGAAAATAATCGAGTCTGGACCACACAATCCAGTGATTGACATTATGAGCATCGATATACGGCAATTGGGATACGATCACATGCACCAACCAAGTTAAGGAGCCTGACCACCCGATCCCGTTAGTCGCCTCTTACGACAAGCATTGTCGCCTCTTATGACAAGCATGGGTTGCTGAAGACAAAATGATCAGTGTGCTTCAAAAAGGGGGTGGGTGGTGCGCAACCCTGAACCCCCTCCGTAGATCCGTGTCTTTGGTATACACGACTATCGTCAAACATCAGTCAGACCACGGTAAACTCACCCCTGACGACATAGGGATATGCAGGTAATTTTGTTCCACACCGGCTGTACTACAGCATGTTCCCATCCTGAAAGTAAACACAACTGCATAAAAATCTCGGGACACATTTTTCTCAAAAGTAAGGATGGGGGTAGTACTGTGCTTTCGAAATGATGAGAGACGACCACCTTCTATTTACCCCCCCCCCCCCCCCCCCCCCCTCCCTCCCAAAAAAAAAAAAAAAAAAAAAAAAAAAAAAAATAATAATAAATAAATAAAAAAACTAAAAACTTAAATTATTATTATTATTAATAATAATAATAATAATAATAATAATAATAATAATAATAATAATAATAACTAAAATTTAAAAATATAAAATAATTTAAAAAAATAAAAAATAAAATAAAATAAAATAAATAAAACACAACTGGGAACACATAGAACTCGTCTCTTATATTATGTCAGTTGTCAAACATGTCATTTTATGGAGTATGCTTAATATGACGCGAAACAAAATGATAAAAATAAAAAAGATTTTTATTGGCAATGGCAATCACTGATCATCATGACGCGCACACTTTGTCCTACAATTTTTCTTTTTAAGTATCTGGGCATAATCTTAAACTCACTCAATTAAAACACTTTACATCACAACCATAACGTGAAAATAACACATTATTCACAACTGTAATCACACTGTAAGTATGCTGATAAGTAGGGTTTACTTTTGATATTATATTCCGATACTTTCGCTATTGGACGAAATACGACAATGCGACTGACAATGACCAGACGCACAGTTTCAAAACGGAACAGGACACAATATCCACCGCTAGCATCAAGCTGACCAAAGGCTACAGCAAGCACGCGAATACTGGGATTGAAATGGACCTCCCGGAAGAAATGTCACGAATGAATGCTGGAGAGGAATCCCCGAATGCGAGAAAGAAACAGATGGCGACTGCTAGTTTCGGAAACAGCATTCACGTGGGAACTGACGAAAACAGCGTTGTCAGTAGGAAGAAGGCTTGGTCTGTGGACACAACGATATCCTCCAAGAGTGGGAAACTGACGATAGCCCAGCTGGAGGTGGAGGAGACAAGCGCAACTTATGAATTCGCCAGTGCCATCAAATTGAAGGGAAGGGTGGTTGCTGTCATTCGGGACAGGAGGAACATGGAGAAAGTTGTGCAGGTGGTTGAAAACGATGTGGCAACAGTTCTTAATGACGTTAATGACAGAAATGGAGGTAGGATGGGGGATTTTAGGTTTGACATGGACAACCGCACTGTTCAACTGCCACTAGAGGGCACCGTCACATTCAGATATGGCGTGTCCCAGAGGGTTAAGGTTTCCTATGGACAAAGGACTGATGAAGCAAGAAACCAAATCACCCCAAGACCCAATATGTACCCATCGATTCACTTGGAGGATGTGTGATTGCTTTTATTGGCCTAGATGTAATATCTACATCAATAATGACATAAATATGAGACATTGTTACCAGCATGTTCCTAGCATTCGTGATATTTACCTTACAGTTAATATAAATTCTGAGTGGAAACCATTTCACTGTTATTCTGTTAGTATTCCTGATTCTATTCGGAGAGTCATTATATGGATGGGTGAACGCGTTTCGGCAGTTTGGCTCCTGAGAGTTTCTAGGGCTTCGGCCCGTCCCCAAACTGAAGCACATGTACCACTTGTGGTGTCTTCTTGGACAAGTGACTTTGTTCGAAATGTGCCGCTGTTCACCCAGCAGTGAATGGGTACCCGGTAGGATGAGATGGCAAATGTAGTTTGTTAACCTAGCGCCTTTCAGGTAACGTGGGTTGTATACTCCCCAAGGAGCTGAGTATGATTGTAGCGTACACACTGACAAAGTGACCGGGGTAAAAAAAAAACCTTGAGCATGCCCCTGTGCGGTGGGGAAATATGCGCAATATAAAATGACCTGTTATGGTATGTTTTGTATTCGGGAGAAGATGCTCCTTTGATGCAGAGTACAATTGTCATATTCATTTTGTGAACATGTCAGCACCATTAAAACAATTTATTGTTTTATATCTGACCCCGTTCTTACATGTCACTTAAAATATTATGACTGTCGTTTGAGCGTTTATATCTTCTTCGCCTTATGCATGCATCGTTATTGTAAATACACGAATAGTGTCGTTGTATGTTTTTGTATTGGAGAGAAGATAATCCTGTGTCATATTTACTATGTGAACTATGTGGAAGTATCATTATTGCAATTGTGGTGGTGTCCATTTAAAAAAGAAAATAAATTGTTTTCATCCGACCCTATCGATATATGTACATCGCTTTTAACAATATTGCTTGTGATAGTTTATGTCTGCTTCACCTTATGCATTTACCGTTATTGTAAATGCACGAACAGTGTCGTTATTATTTGAAATAAATTTAAACATTTTCTATTTCATATCTTCATGTCTTTTGTGTAGATTAAAGCATATATATATATATATATATATATATATATATATATATATATATATATATATATATTTGACCGGCTCCGTGGTGTAGTGGATAGAACGTCTGCCCGGGGAGTGAAAAGTCTGTGGTTCGTTCCCGTCCCTTACAAAAAAAGACGTTCAAAGATGGTACTTGTTGTTACCATGCCTGGCGCTCGGCACAAAGGGGCTAAAAGAAGCACTGGTCGGCTTCTAGACAGTATACTGTGCCTGAATGTTATACTGCGGCATGGTATCTCAGTTGGTTGGCACTGTAAAGTCGGCAATAGTCCGGACTAGTACAAACAGCCACACACACGTGTACCACCTTGCTATAAAAATGCTAAAATACTGAACGCGAAACCCCATTTCACCTCGACTCACCTTAAAACTTTTTTGATAGTATTGTTGAGAGGAACGAGTGGCCCTTAGGCGTAGCAGAAACAACTTTGAATCTAAACGATTTTCCAGTATGGCAACGTGACCTTAAGGTCATCTAGAGCAATACAGGAAAACAACCTTGAAAGTTCATGTGAAATCTCCACAGCCTGCTTACCTAACTCGAGATCCTCCTCAGTCCAGAAAGCACCATCTTCACGAGGCAAGAGAGTTAACTGACTATAAAAGTCCAGTTTCCACCCTTGCCGAACTAGGCTGGTATTATGGAGTTACATTTTGGCTGGACTAACCAGTCTATGCATAATCCAATCAAAACCGCGCAACAAAATTGAAATCCGGTTCGTAATCTGTCGTGCAGATTTCGGTCGCTTGCAGGATTTGGAAAGAATGTGCACCGTGATTTGATGCACTTCGCGATGTAAGACCGTTTTATCGCAATATAGATGTTGATTATCGATCAGATCGTCTTGACTGGGTGGCGCCATAAATGCTAGTGATACGAGAAGTGGAATCTGGTCCATAGGAGAGGCTTAGAAGGGACATAACTCGTAATAACCGCTGGTGGCGCTACGATCGAGCCCAGGAATTCCAGCCTAGTTCGGCAAGGGTGGAAACTGGACTTTTAAAGTCAGTTAGCTCTCTTGCCTCGGGAAGATGTATAGCACTTACTCACATGACATCATCAGAAGAGAGTGAGTGAATTGAATTTAACTCCTTTTTAAAGAATATTTCATTTAGACCATGGCATGTCATGAGGCCGTAAAGCCGTTTGTCACTTTCGTGAAACCCAAGAGTATGTGTATGGTGATGTTAAACCAGAAAGTATTTGCGAACGTTGGATTCGAACCCTCGATAATAGGTTGTTTGCATACCGAAGGGACGCAAGTATGCACAGCGAATTGCGGCGCCTTAGACGACTGGCCCACCCATGCCCCCCATCACAACATAGAATATTCCATATGTTTCTATAACTCTCTATCACAATCGACAGTATTCCGGATGTTTACACATGACACCAGCATCTAAATATAGTAACTTCCTTACAACTGCTTACATTATGCAGTACTACATTCCTGCCAACTAATCACTGTCCAAACACAATGCAATGAGCGTCTACCGAATCTCAACAGAAGCAATGTAAAACAGTTACAATCATTGTTCAACAATAAAATACACTGCCATAAACAGGTGATACCCAAGACAACGGGAATGGTGCTGACAAACCTAGAAACATGATCGGGGAGACCGGTTTGGATCAGTAGAATGACTAGTATGAACTTGGCTGCATTTGTATTGCTGTTTTCACCATAGTTGCAAGTATAAATAAATGACAAGAGGCATCATTATCACCATCGTTTCAATCCGGAGCAGTAAGCATGTTCATATAAGATAACCAAACGCTGAGATGTCTGACATTTCAAACACTAATTGGGGCGGTCGGGTAGCCTAGTGGTTAAAGCGTTCGCTCGTCACGCTGAAAACCCGGGTTCGATTCCCGACATGAGTACAATGTGTGAAGCCCATTTCTGATGTCCCCCGCCGTGATATTGCTGGAATATTGCTCAAAGCGGCGTAAAACCATATTCACTCACTCAAACATTTATTAAATGGCTTCAATGTATTCATAAAAAATCTAAAACTGATAAAAATGGATCATAAAACTGTGCATGAAGTTAAACATGTTATGAGATATATCGTATCTGAAAATCCGGTCACTGATCGTAAGATTTCATGCAGGTCGTTAAAGACGTCCCAGGGGGCTGAATACCCATAATGCGTTGTTGTCTTTATTATCTTAATAGAATGTTGAGGGTCGGCCCATTTCCTAAACATATTCTACTTGTAATCAGTTGTGTGTACAGATATTGTGCGGTATCCAGACGAAATGCTTGCGGTAACAACAGTTAGTGACCTCCACAGTGTTCCGTGAGTAAACTCGACTCCACTCAGAACGTGATCAAGTTTCATGTCTCTGGTTAGTCTAGAACAATCTAGCAAACAGAGTGAGTATGGTTTTACGCCGCTTTTAGCAATATTCCAGCAATATCAAGGCGGGGACACCAGAAATGGGCTTCACACATTGTACCCATGTAGGGAATCGAACCCGGGTCTTCGGCCTGGCGAGCGAACGCTTTAACCACAAGGCTACCCCGCCGCCCCTCTAGCCTACAGAAGAAGAAGAAGAGGAAGCCGATGATGATGCTGAAGAAGTTTATTCCGTATCAAAGGCCACATGACAAAGACTACAATGCATACATAAAAGCGACAAAACCCTATTCCTATTCAATAGAAATCTCTGCTAAAAACAGAGTCGATTGTGCGATTCCAACTATATCATGAGCATGTTTTTAGGAATCACTATCAAATAGTGATGATACCAGGTGTTCGCGTAAAGATAAGCGTATAAAATGAAGCTTTGGCAAAGGGACAGATGGGGCACTTCTTATGCAAAATCAATAGAATATTTATGTTACATTAAGCAGGCAGGTTTCCTTTTAAATATATGGCAATAATTTGTATCTGCTTCACATTATTAGACTAATAGCTGATTGATTTTCGTTCATGATGGATACATTTAATAATAACTAGGGATGAAAGCCAAAGTTCTGTTTTCCGTGTATAATGTACAAATTGAAAGGGAATGGTATCTTCAGTTGTATTATGGTGTACATTTATTGCACTTAAATCAATCAGTATTGACTTTTTCATTATAACGAGGGGCGGACGGGTAGCCTAGTGGTTAAAGCGTTCGCTCGTCACGCCGAAGACCCGGGTTTGATTCCCGACATGGGTACAATGTGTGAAACCCTTTTTCTACCCCGCTTCGATATTGCTGCAATATTGCTAAATGTGGCGTAAAACCATACACACTCACTCACTCACTCATTATAACGAAACTGTTGAACAGCAACCACTATAAGCATAGGCACTAATTCACTAATAATATAATCACGAATATAATCAATGTAAATTCGAGAACCATTTTCGTTTGCACGCTGACAATCTACACCGAAACACTGTTCACAATCAATGGAACGTTTCCGAATATTTCAGAACACAAAGCTCTGTTCTGTATTGGAAGATGGGTCATTTTACATTCATGGGTGACTGTTTGTGTGATGGTGATGTTTTCCCTCTCGCTGGAACTAAATCGTGGTCTGATATGCTGGATAAATATACAATACTTCAAAACAGGTGATGTGTACAATCCCGTGAAGTACTGACGATGTGATGCTCTAGGATTGAATTGACAGAAAATGTCTGGGATAAGGCACGATATATTCATAATGTCTGTATGCCGGCCCAAGGTCTTATTGATTGATTGATAATGTCTGTATCTACTGACTGTGACAACCGAAGCTTGATATTGGTACTATAGCATCGAGATGTACGATGCATTAATCAGCATTCTCAATGGGCGGCACAAAGAATAGGCTTCCTGAATAACTCCCACATGAGGACTCAAACCCGAATATATTGTCCACATACCCTTGCCGATAATCTGTACAATAATTAACCCTCACGCTTCTTTCACAGGTACGTTCTTTGAAAGATCTTGACCGTCTGTGATACACCGTATTTAAGGTGAAGAGATCCGGACACAGGCCAGGTGACGGTACGAGAGTTGTTGATATGTACAGTGAACAGTTTACCGAATCTGTCTTTGTCTTTCATGTCCCCCAAAACGGTAGCCACATCCCCCTGCACAGTCATGACATGTCTTCTCTGGCCCCGGGCGTCTTGTATCACAGCTAAGATCGTCCCTTTCAGCTTCACGTCCATCGAGAATTCATACTTGGAACTTGTTTCCTCTATTGCCAGTTCAGCTACAGTCACCAGGTTACGCCTTGAGGTGATCTTTGTGTCCACGGACCACTTCACCTTATTTTCAATAGTGTTCTCTTCCTCGTTATCCACATACAGTCGATGTCCAAAACTGGCCTCCGCTTTGGAAGGTTGGGGAAGATTTGGAGGAAGTGTCAGTTCGATGCCAACGTTGATTTCCCTGGAGAAACCCTTTGTTAGTTTGGTGGTGGCTGTGGAAATCGTCTCTTTCTCAGCTCTGAATGTCTGTTCTTGGTCTTCGTCTGTGTTGTTTTGGTATTTGGAGTCATACAGGACATGTACTCGGTGGCCATTCGTTCCCATTTCCGTGTATTCTGGCCTTAACGATGTGATCCTCACCTTGTCCCACTTCAACTGGATATCAACTTCTTCAATCTTCAGCTTTCTGGACCAGACTTTTTGTCTGGGTGTCTTAAGATAGGTCGTCCAGGCCCACTCCTTGAACATCGTGCCAATGTCTGTAATTTTCGTGGACCTACCTGAAACTTTAAAGAATATCATCCGTCACAAGTCATTGTTATTGTTTCGAGAAGAAGTAATCTAGTTGTAATCATATTTAAATTATATAACAAGGTCACGCTGATATAAAAAATAATCTTCTTTACATGCCAGACCCGTGAGGAATTGGTCTTCAGCAACCCATGCTTGTCGTAAGAGGCGACTAACAGGATCGGGTGGTCAGGCTCGCTGACTTGGTTGATGCATGATATCAATGACGGGAGTGTCAAGACTCGATTGTTTACAGACCGCCGTCATGTAGCTGGAATATTGCTTAGTGCGGCGTCAAACAACAAAGAAAGAAAGAAACAAACAAACTTCCTATGCTAAGTAATTTAGCTCATTCACGGACTTCATCAGCGTATGACTGTGTAAATCGTTGCCATGACATTAAAGTTATTTAGTTTTTTTCGGGATATTACGTACGCATAAACAAGTATGACCCTTATTCCTCTGGTATCTGCAACGAGTAACTTTAAATTATAATGTTTTCAGACTGATTTATGTACATATTACCACGATATCAACTGCCGAGCAAAAGAAAATATACATTTGATTGAAAATTAAATTTGACCAAATAATTACAAACGTTATCAACACGTTTGGCGCGGTGGGGAAGCCTAGTAGTTAAAGCGTTCGCTCGTCACGCCGAAGGCCCGGGTTCGATTCCCCACATGTGTACAGTGTGTAAAGCCCATTTCTGGTGTTCCCCATATTGCTTGAACATTGCTTAAAGCGGCGTAAAACCATTCTCACTCACTATCAAAACGTTACTCGGCTGAAAACAGCCTCAGAAACGCTGCAAACTTAAGGTCCAAAACTTTACTGATACCCGTTTCAAATTCATCACCATCGAATATTAGGTGGAATATTATTAGCATCACTGCTGTCTCACTCACTCAAGCACTCACTAATTTACCTACCTGAAGGAATCGGAGCCTCAAAAGCCATGTTTTGTTGCATCATGAGACGTTCGGTCCAGTTGAAATATCATCCATCTAACACTGATGAGGTTAGTGAGACCATACTTTATATACTCGAGCTATGTTAGATATCAGACAACTATGACAGCCCGTGTTTCTATATGTTGAGTCCATGTCACGTTATTTATGGCATCAGCAACTGGAGGTATTCCCCCCTAGATAAGGGACGACATCAACACTTTCATATCTGTGTGGTTAATCGCAGGGGTTTCTACGTATAAAAATAGTGTATTCTGCCTCATGCTGCGATATGCTTACTGGAAACAAAACATAATCACTACTCGGAATTAATGACGAATAAATCAGCGTTAAGAATACATTAACTGAGTAGCACTAACACCCCAAGTATGTGTGCAGATGCTGTCGCGCGTCTAGCTGGTTTATGTTGTGTTGTAATATCAGACGATGTGTCAAATGGCATTAGTTTTGAATTTGTCTCTTAATGAATCATTTATAGGTATCGTCACAACAGGTATCGGCACTCAGGGACAAACGCACACGCACACAAACACGCACACATACAAAGTCACGCACACGCGTACACACTAACACATATTTGCTTAGCTGGTTCATAAACAAATATAGGTTTGTACGTAAAACTTCTTACATTAACACTTTTGCTCATCTTTGTAAATAAACACGTCCATTAAAAATATAAACATGTAAATGTATCCCTCTAAACAGAGATTTTATATCAATATCGCAATTACAGGCACTGTATTTGACGGATCTACTATTGACTAGCTATGCGTACAGGAATGTCAAATCGATATCTTAAGCTTTGAGCGCACGTGACGCCGGGTCCCGTCTGTCGATGAGAACCTATCGACATAGCTGTGCTACTGACCTAGTTGTCAATTCTTCGGGGATTCCCCTTGTCACGCAAGGTTAAACGTTATAACAGGTATGTCTTTGTATAGACATAGAGCTGACGGTTGTGTTTAACACCGGTCCTAATATAGAGCTGTCGTTTCAGACATTAGCAGATGGTTGTTTCCCTACTTTCATTTTTAATACCCACAACTAGGTATTCAAACACTTTCATACATGAACAGATCAGTGACGATATTTACAGTGTCGCATGACATAGATAACATGTTCTTGAAGCATTACAGTGCATTCGGTACGTGGCTCATTCGGGTTTGCTGAACAATTTTTATTTTATGTCATACTTTGAATATTACAAGTTTCGATTCACATCATGCTTGTTTTGGAGATAAACATACTGTGTTTTCAATGTAGATCTTCATTACCTGTAGAATAATTGCGCTAAATTGACATTGGGACCGAACGCGCAGTGTGTGATTTCAAATGTTCAATTTACATGTACATTGAAAACACAAAATGTTTATTTCCATTCTACCCTGACTACATCAAACGCTAACTCTTTGGTGTTAGCAAATCTATTGAGTGAAGTGTCAAAAATTGAGTTCAGTGTTTTGAGTGGGTTGTCGATCAGAATTTACGGAACAAGAGCCTTTAAACAAAATATGTCGCTCTCTATACTCAAGCAGTTTGCTTACAGAGTAATACTTCACACGAACTTATGACAGGCACTGAAAGCATGTAGCACGGCAACTTCGTATATAACGAACACCCTTACCACGAGCTGACGTATATAACGAACTTTTTTGGGTCCCGGCCATTTGCAGTATATATGTTGTATGAATGCTTATAACGAACTACGTGTTATTACGAACTAAAATTAGTGGTCCCTTTGTGTTCGTTATAACCGTAGTATTCTAGTGTATTAACCTAACACTTGATGTGAATTTTGAGTGGAAATCATTCTGTTCGCGAGTTTTGTATGTACCATTACAGTCTCGTTAAAAAGTAATCACTCTTTGTGGAGGTGGACTGCAGTTTCAAAAATGAAACGACAGAGAGTATATAGGTATCTTAGTTATAGATATATATTTTGTATATATACACGGAAATCGTAAATTCCTACAGTACCTTCGTGCTTTGCTATCTATCCCACGTGAGCCTATAATGCTCGCGTGTTTGATGCAAACCTTTATAATGTCTTTATTATAAAAAAAATCAATGTACAGATTTTAAATTTCTTATTTTGCTGAGATGTCAGCGATTCACATTAAAGATGTTAATATGACAGAGGGATTACCGTACAGACGCCGGCAGTGAAGGATCACAACATCTTATAAGGGATCAAACATTTGGTATTCTGGGGTGCCCGGGAAAAAAGATATTTGTTCCAGAATATACGGAGATGTTTTTGGTTTGTTTGGTATTTTTTGACACAGATTATGCAAGAAACAATGTTGTACTCCTCGTTTTGGAGAAACAAATATATGCTTTGAAGCAGTGACAGAAAAAAAAAATTCTGTTAAAAATCACTGGTCACCCATTCCCCCTCCCCTACAATGTTAAATGGTTTGTCTCTTTGGCAGTGTTGCCAGTAGTTCCAGAGTAAACACCGAATGTGTAGCTTAAGTACATTAGTTTATACCGGTCCATCGCGTATATGGTAATATGTTTTTGTGTTGGAGAGAAGATAATCCTTTGATGCATAAAAGGTTTGTCATATTTATTATGTGAACTTTGTGTAAGTATTATAAATGCAATTGTGGTGGTGTGCATTTAAAAAGGAAACCAATTGGTTTCATGTGACCCGATTCATATATGTACATCGCTTTTAATATTATGACTGTTGACTGTTTCGGTATGTCTACTGTGTCGTTTAAAGCAACGTTTATCATTGTATAGTGACGCAATCTATGCGCCGCAATCTTCCATGCAAAATTATGTCATTAAAAAGGCCGATTATTTTGATGGGCAGGTGCATACTGACATTTCGTCATCTCTTTAAGCCTGTATTGCTTGTTGGCCTGATACCTCGCGTGCAATTGGAGTAAGTGTTCTGGTTGGGTTGAACAACCACGCCTACATATGTATCTCAACATAATTTAGCAGAATATATACTTACACGTATAGGTACATAGGTGAAACTACATTACTCATTTCCCGAATAAAGTGTTAGTGATTTAGTGGTTATGTTTTAGCTCAATGTTACTTTTTTGTTGTTGTGTCTGTTGTTTAACGCTGGACTCAGCAATATTCCAGCTATATCACAGCGGTCTGTAAATAATCGAGTCTGGACCAGACAATCCAGTGATTGACATCACGAGCATCGATCCACGCAGTTGGGATACGAAGACATGCATCGACCAAGTCAGCGAGCCTGACCACCCGATCCCGTTAGTCGCCTCTTACTAGTCGTTTTTTACGGCAAGCATTGGTTGCTGAAGACCTGTTCTACCCCGGATCTTCACAGGCCACTATGTTACAGTATTTCAATGATCAATGTTAAATACTCCGCATGCGAATTTCTTGTCCATACTCACTCACTGTGAGTAAACACGACTCCACTCAGAACGTGATCAAGTTTCATGTCTCTGGTTAGTCTAGAACAGTCTAGCCAACAGAGTGAGTGAGTATGGTTTTCCGCCGCTTTTAGCAACATTCCAGCAATATCACGGTGGGGGACACCCATGTAGGGAATTGAACCCGGGTCTTCGGCCTGGCGAGCGAACGCTTTAACTACCAGGCTACTCCACCTCCCCTCTAGCCTACAGAAGAAGAAGAAGAAGATGCTGAAGAAGTTTATTCCGTATCAAAGGCCACATGACAAAGACTACAATGCATACATAAAAGCGACAAAACCCTTTCCCTATTCAATAGAAATCTCTGCTAAAAACAGAGTCGATTGTGCAATTCCAACTATATCATGAGCATGTTTTTAGGAATCACTATCAAATAGTGATGATACCAGGTGTTCGCGTAAAGATAAGCGTATAAAATGAAGCTTTGGCAAAGGGACAGATGGGGCACTTCTTATGCAAAATCAATGGAATATTTATGTTACATTAAGCAGGCAGGTTTCCTTTTAAATATATGGCAATAATTTGTATCTGCTTCACATTATTAGACAAATAGTTGATTGATTTTCGTTCGTTATGGATACATTTAATAATAACTAGGGATGAAAGCCGAAGTTCTGTTTTCCGTGTATAATGTACAAATTGAAAGGGAATGGTATCTTCAGTTGTATTATGGTGAATATTTATTGCACTTAAATCAATCAGTATTGACTTTTTCATTCTAACGAGGGGCGGGCGGGTAGCTTAGTGGTTAAAGCGTTCGCTCGTCACGCCGAAGACCCGGGTTCGATTCCCGACATGGGTACAATGTGAGAAACCCTTTTTCTACCCCGCTTCGATATTGCTGGAATATTGCTAAATGTGGCGTAAAACCATACACACTCACTCACTCACTCATTATAACGACAGCAACCACTATAAGCATAGGCACTAATTCACTAATAATATCATGACGAATATAATCAATGTAAATTCGAGCACCATTTTCATTTGCTTTATGAAAACACGCTGACAATCTACACCGAAACACTGTTCACAATCAATGGAACGTTTCCGAATGTTTCAGAACACAAAGCTCTGTTCTGTATTGGAAGATGGGTCTTTTTACATTCATGGGTGACTGTTTGTGTGATGGTGATGTTTTCCCTCTCGCTGGAACTAAATCGTGGTCTGATTGGCTGGATAAATATACAATACTTCAAAACAGGTGATATGTACAATCCCGTGAAGTACTGACGATGTGATGCTCTAGGATTAAATTGGCAGAAAATGTCTGGGATAAGGCACGATATATTCCTAATGTCTCTACGCGGGCCTAAGGTCTTATTGATTGATTGATAATGTCTGTATCTACTGACTGTGACAGCCGAAGCTTGATATTGGTACTAGAGCATGGAGATGTACGATGCATTAATCAGCATTCTCAATGGGCGGCACAAAGAATAGGCTTCCTGAATAACTCCCACATGAGGACTCAAACCCGAATATATTGTCCACATACCCTTGCCGATAATCTATACCATAATTAACCCTCACGCTTCTTTCACAGGTACGTTCTTTGAAAGATCTTGACCGTCTGTGACACACCGTATTTAAGGTGAAGAGATCCGGACACAGGCCAGGTGACGGTACGAGAGTTGTTGATATGTACAGTGAACAGTTTACCGAATCTGTCTTTGTCTCTCATGTCCCCCAAAACGGTAGCCACATCCCCCTGCACAGTCATGACATGTCTTCTCTGGCCCCGGGCGTCTTGTATCACAGCTAAGATCGTCCCTTTCAGCTTCACGTCCATCGAGAATTCATACTTGGAACTTGTTTCCTCTATTGCCAGTTCAGCTACAGTCACCAGGTTACGTCTTGAGGTGATCTTTGTGTCCACGGACCACTTCACCTTATTTTCAATAGTGTTCTCTTCCTCGTTATCCACATACAGTCGATGTCCAAAACTGGCCTCCGCTTTGGAAGTTTGGGGAAGATTTGGAGGAAGTGTCAGTTCGATGCCAACGTTGATTTCCCTGGAGAAACCCTTTGTAAGTTTGGTGGTGGCTGTGGAAATCGTCTCCTTCTCAGCTCTGAATGTCTGTTCTTGGTCTTCGTCTGTGTTGTTTTGGTATTTGGAGTCATACAGGACATGTACTCGGTGGCCATTCGTTCCCATTTCCGTGTATTCTGGCCTTAACGATGTGATCCTCACCTTGTCCCACTTCAACTGGATATCAACTTCTTCAATCTTCAGCTTTCTGGACCAGACTTTTTGTCTGGGTGTCTTAAGATAGGTCGTCCAGGCCCACTCCTCGAACATCGTGCCAATGTCTGTAATTTTCGTGGACCTACCTGAAACTTTAAAGAATATCATCCGTCACAAGTCATTGTTATTGTTTCGAGAAGAAGTAATCTAGTTGTAATCATATTTAATATTATTATATTAAAGGTCACGCTGATATAAAAAATAATCTTCTTTACATGCCAGACCCGTGAGGAATTGGTCTTCAGCAACCCATGTTTGTCGTAAGAGGCGACTAACGGGATCGGGTGGTCAGGCTCGCTGACTTGGTTGATGCATGATATCAATGACGGGAGTGTCAAGACTCGATTGTTTACAGACCGCCGTCATGTAGCTGGAATATTGCTTAGTGCGGCGTCAAACAACAAAGAAAGAAAGAAACAAACAAACTTCCTATGCTAAGTAATTTAGCTCATTCAAGGACTTCATCAGCGTATGACTGTGTAAATCGTTGCCATGACATTAAAGTTATGTAGGTTTTTTCGGGATATTACGTACGCATAAACAAGTATGACCCTTATTCCTCTGGTATCTGCAACGAGTAACTTTAAATTATAATGTTTTCAGACTGATTTATGTACATATTACCACGATATCAACTGCCGAGCAAAAGAAAATATACATTTGATTGAAAATTAAATTTGACCAAATAATTACAAACGTTATCAACACGTTTGGCGCGGTGGGGAAGCCTAGTAGTTAAAGCGTTCGCTCGTCACGCAGAAGGCCCGGGTTCGATTCCCCACATGTGTACAGTGTGTAAAGCCCATTTCTGGTGTTCCCCATATTGCTGGAACATTGCTTAAAGCGGCGTAAAACCATTCTCACTCACTATCAAAACGTTACTCGGCTGAAAACAGCCTCAGAAACGCTGCAAACTTAAGGTCCAAAACTTTACTGATACCCGTTTCAAATTCATCACCATCGAATATTAGGTGGAATATTATTAGCATCACTGCTGTCTCACTCACTCAAGCACTCACTCATTTACCTACCTGAAGGAATCGGAGCCTCAAAAGCCATGTTTTGTAGCATCATGAGACGTTCGGTCCAGTTGAAATATCATCCATCTGACACTGATGAGGTTAGTGAGACCATACTTTATATACTCGAGCTATGTTAGATATCAGACAAGTGAACTATGACAGCCCGTGTTTCTATATGTTGAGTCCATGTCACGTTATTTATGGCATCAGCAACTGGAGGTATTCCCCCCTAGATTAGGGACGACATCAACACTTTCATATCTGTGTGGTTAATCGCAGGGGTTTCTACGTATAAAAATAGTGTATTCTGCCTCATGCTGCGATATGCTTACTGGAAACAAAACATAATCATTACTCGGAATTAATGACGAATAAATCAGCGTGAAGAATACATTTACTGAGTAGCACTAACACCCCAAGTATGTGTGCAGATGCTGTCGCGCGTCTAGCTGGTTTATGTTGTGTTGTAATATCAGACGATGTGTCAAATGGCATTAGTTTTGAATTTGTCTCTTAATGAATCATTTATAGGTATCGTCACAACAGGTATCGGCACTCAGGGACAAATGCACACGCACACAAACACGCACACAAACACACACAAAGTCACGCACACGCGTACACACTAACACATATTTGCTTAGCTGGTTCATAAACAAATATAGGTATGTGCGTAAAACTTCTTATATTGCCACTTTTCCTCATCTTTGTAAATAAACACGTCCATAAAAAATATAAACATGTAAATGTATCCCTCTAAACAGAGATTATATATCAATATCGCAATTACAGGCACTGTATTTGACGGATCTACTATTGACTAGCTATGCGTACAGGAATGTCAAATCGATATCTTAAGCTTTGAGCGCACGTAACGCCGGGTCCCGTCTGTCGATGAGAACCTATCGACATAGCTGTGCTACTGACCTAGTTGTCAATAGTTCGGGGATTCCCCTTGTCACGCAAGGTTAAACGTCATAACAGGTATGTCTTTGTATACAAATAGAGCTGACGGTTGTGTTTAACACCGGTCCTGATATAGAGCTGTCGTTTCAGACATTAGCGGATGGTTGTTTCCCTACTTTCATATTTAATACCCACAACTAGGTATTCAAGCAATTTCATATATGAGCAGATCTGTGATGATATTTAGCATTTTATTGCAGTGTTGCATGACATAGATAACATGTTCTAGAAGCATTACAGTGCATTCGGTACATGGGCCATTCGGGAATGCTGAACATATTTTGATTTATATCATTGTTTAATGTATAACAAGTTCCGACTTCATAGCATGCTTGTTTAGAAGACAAACGTACTGTGTTTTCAATGTAGAGCTAGGGTTACCTGTAGATTTAACCGCACTAAATTGACATTGGGACCGAACGCGCAGTGTGATGTTTCAAATGTTAAATTTAGCGCGGTAGAATCTACAGGTAACCAAGATTTACATTCAAAACACAGCATGTTTATTTCCATGCTATCATTACTAGATCTAACGCTAACTCTTTGGTGTTAGCAAATAAATTTATATTGAGTGAAGTGGCAACGATTGAGTTCAGTGTTTTGAGTGGGTTGTCGATCAGAATTTGGCGCTCTATATGCTCAAGCAGGTTACAGGGTAATTCACACGAACGTATGACAGGCACTGAAAGCATGTAGCACGGCAACTTCGTAAGCCAACACGAGGTGGGCGCCACTAAAGAAAACAAAGGAAGCCTTTATGACGTCATACCGCTCATTGTGACGCAAAAGATGACTCTCTGGTGACTCTGCTCTCTGTTGTCCTCAAAACTTGAAATACATTCTCTTTGTAGATGTCTATCGTGTTTTCTGCTCGAACTGCATTCCCACATATTCTTTGA
Source organism: Haliotis rufescens (assembly GCF_023055435.1). Lineage (NCBI taxonomy): Eukaryota > Metazoa > Mollusca > Gastropoda > Lepetellida > Haliotidae > Haliotis > Haliotis rufescens. Next base: position 11,888,720 of record NW_025964334.1, on the reverse strand, counting down.
ATATTGCAATAACGGCATTTTTTAAATTTGGTAGCCTATAATTGTACTTTTAAGTATTTTAGTATATGCCTTCCGACAATGATTGTGTAAGGAGTATTATTCTAAAAAATATTAGCTTCCGCGTTGGTGCGGTCGTCAAATCGGCTATTTCAATCAGAAGGGGTTTATTGTGATTTGATACCTCTGTTTTACAAATCAAAATCGAGTGTTTTCCAAATTCATAGTAAATATGTTATTTAACGCCGCATCCAGCTATTTTCCGGTTATATCACCTGCTCGCACAATGTCGAGATTTGATCAGACTGACCAGTGATTGATATTATGAGCAATGTTCACACCGTCGGGATACGATGACAAGCAATCAACCAGGACACTGATGACCCGATCCAGTTAGTCGCCTCGTACATGATATAAGTTGCTGGGCATGTGTTGTGACCAAGAGTCCCCCGGGACACTTCATAGCACGTACAGTGCCCTTATGTGTCTTGAACATAGACGAGTTAGTACATAAATAAAACTAGATATGATCACCGTGAATGACGACACGTCCGAAAACGCCGTACGTTTAGGTTTGTTCGATAATATGAAAGCATACACATACATAGTTCATCATGTGAAAATCAGTACACGAACATAACATTGAATAAAAATCTATTTTCATATTTTCTTTAATAATCGTAAAACTTTCCTTGAGGAAAGTACAAATTTCGGAGACCTTGGCAAAATTATTTGCGTCTTGTAACTCGTTCATAATGGAAACTTTCAGTAGAGAAACATTTTATTGAATAAGAATCGGTTTTCATATTTTTAAAAATAATATATTACACATCTTGAAACACCTTGACAAAAATATTTAGCCCTTGGATATTCACATCACTTTAATAAACTTTGACAAGTAAATCAAATTGGTTGTTGTTGTTTTTATGGTTAAGATATGATCACTCTATTACTTAGGGATGGGGGATGGTGCGGAATTATTTTGCTGTAACCTTCATCTCGTCGGTCTTCTCTCCTTCATATCGTATTTGTGTGTCGGTAAAGGCGAAAAGTGTGCACTTTGGGTGAACAGCACCAAACTTGACACACTTATACATTGAACCACTTCAAACATTTCTGGATATGGATCCAACTCAGCAGCGCCCCCTGGTGGTAAAAAGTCCAAGATGGCCGCTAACACGTTTGAAATCACTTATGATGCCAATCCTTACTAAATATATCATAGTCATCTGGTCAATTTATCCAAATTAAAATCGTAATGCATTCTGGATTAATCGCAACAATGCTGTATATAATTCAAAGCTGGTATGCAGCACCCCCGGGTGGTGATGAAAGTCCAATATGGCCGCCAACATGGTTGAAATCTCTGATGATATCAATCTATACTCAATATATCATAATTACCTGTTATATTTATATACATTATCACAGTAATTTATTCATGATTAATTGTAACAATGCTGAATATAATTCAAATCTAGTATGTAGCGCCCCCCTTGGGGTTATGAAAATCCAAGACGGCCACCAACATGACTGAAAGCTCTAATGATATTAATCTATACTCCTTATATCATAATTATACTGACTGCGAGTCGTCCAGTCCTTGTTTTAGCCCCGTAATGCCGAACGCCAGGCAGGGTAACAACAAGTGCCATCTTTTAACATTTTTTTGATATGACGCGGTCGGGAATCGATTTACGACTTTTCTCTCACTGGGCAGACGCTCTATCCACTCTACCACGGAGGCGGTCTACCAATTTGTTAGAAAACACCAGTGACGCTAAAGAACTAGAAAACAATGTTCGCTTCATATTTAAAAAAGCGGCACTTCGAATGAGCTGTCGATGGCTACCTTTAAAGAGAATGCATTTGCCCTGTCTTACTACGAAGCTGTCACGATCGTGTCAAAGTAATTCCGTCATAATCTATTTATTGTCTGGGTATTTCCAGGTCGTACATGACAAAAGCCTAGTTCCAACTCGTCATGACATTGTTTTGAAACCATTGACTACAGTGTGTGATGTTTTGTCACAGGCTGAGGTAATGGTATGCATAACGTGCTATGTGAATACAGCATATATAATTATGTCAGAGACACACACCACGTATATGGACTTACTGACTCACATTTGAACACTGGTATATATGATTTCACGTTATCAAACACACATGCGTGCGCGTGCGCATACATACATACATACATACATACATACATACATACATACATACATACATACATACATAGGGCCAACCATACACCATTCCATTACGACAGGCAGGTGTTTTCTTTTTTTCAACCTTCTGAAGAATAATCATTTTTTAAAAGAATTTTCTGGTATTTTTTTTCAATAAAATCCAAGGAAAACATTATCCTAGATGTACATGGGTGAACATATTCAATCCAGTGTGACAAAAAGACTCTACGATCCCTCTGTTTCATGTTATGAAGCTCGAGTGGATTATTTCTACTGTTGTTCGGTGTTTTCATTGTTTTAATTGATCCACACCATCCTGTCACGACTGATGTAGCGTTGGCTCTACAATAATATCAGGTGTATTTGTTTCGTGAGGCATTGTCAGGGAGCTGTGCTCCAGAGAACATGGTATCATTAAACAAGTGAGTGAGTTGGGTTTAACTCGGCTTTTAACAGTATTCCATTTATATCAGCTTAACGTGGGAGGAAAGAACGAAGTGATGGGGGTCTCAGACGTTTACCACTCCGCTTCGGTGAAAACCACGAGCACGGGTATGGTGCTGACAAACCTAGAAACAAAATCGGGGCGAACCGGGATTCGAACCCACAATCATAGGTTTGTTGCGTGACCAAGGGACGCAACTCTGCACAGCGAATCGCGTCGCCTTAAACGACTAAGGGCCACCCGTGCCCCCATCATTAAATAAGAATAAAGTATTAATGAAAACGTTGTAATAGGTTCGTAGGTTTATTATAATCAGCGTGTTGCAAAGGATCAAAAACACAGTTTACGCTGACAACGATCACAGATTAATACACAAGAACAAACATAAAAGCTGTTTAGCTTAGCAAATGTATAATAGTAATACATAGAGGGTAGCAAAATCAACACTTGGACAAGATAATTGACAACCTTTAAGACGCACATACATCTAATTAAGTCGGCTGCGACCAATTAACACCTTAATTAATGAGTTTATTAACACTCTAATGAGTGAATAACCACGGATGAGTTAATTAAGTGGAAATAAACTCATACAGCCTATCCCTAAAATTAGACGAACAACGCCTGAATAACAAACTCGTGTTATAAACTCAGGACTCTGTCACTTTGACTGGGCAAGGAAATTCTAAACTTTCAACAAAATACAAGGAACTTGGCTTTAGGAGTATCTGGATTCATAATCATTAAAACGGGTACTTGACCAAAAGAGTAACTTGACTCCACCTGAACTAGACAATCGCGAGAAAGTTGGTTTCCCACGGATTACCAGAACAAGGGGGTATTAAATTCAATAGCCTAGCAAAAAGGTTTTCACTCACTACAACCAGAGTAAGTCAGTACTAGATTAAAACTGCCCCGTAATTTCTTTATTACAATAATTTTGAACTTTCCTCTCACATTTCGGCAATACTGTTCAAAGTGCCGTTAAAACCAATTTACTCATGCACTCATCGATATAAAACACACTGTAAACTAGACACCGATATATTACGGAAAACTTTTTTCAAAAATCATTCATCAACCTTTTTAGAAAGGTGCAAAAGTAATATTACTTGATTATGCTGAGATTAAACTCCATGTGATTATACAAAGACACGAAATCTTAGCCTTATGAGTCCGACAGTTCGAGCGATGATATCTTGACCGTCTGTGACACACCGTATTTAAGGTGAAGAGATCCGGACACAGGCCAGGTGACGGTACGAGAGTTGTTGATTTGTGCATTGAAAAGTTTACCGAATCTGTCTTTGTCTTTTATGTCCCTCAAAACGGTAGCCACATCCCCCTGCACAGTCATGAGATGTCTTCTCTGGCCCCGGGCGTCTTGTATCACAGCTAAGATCGTCCCTTTCAGCTTCACGTCCATCGAGAATACATACTTGGAACTTGTCTCCTCTATTGCCAGTTCAGCTACAGTCACCAGGTTACGTCTTGAGGTGATCTTTGTGTCCACGGACCACTTCACCTTATTTTCAATAGTGTTCTCTTCCTCGTTATCCACATACAGTCGATGTCCAAAGCTGGCCTCCGCTTTGGAAGTTTGGGGAAGATCTGGAGGAAGTGTCAGTTCGATGCCAACGTTGATATCCCTGGAGAAACCCTTTGTAAGTTTGGTGGTGGCTGTGGAAACCGTCTCTTTCTCAGCTCTGAATGTCTGTTCTTGTTCGTCGTCTGTGCTGTTTTTGTATTTGGAGTCATACAAGACATGTACTTGGTTGCCATTCGTTCCCATTTCCGTGTATTCTGGCCTTAACGATGTGATCCTCACCTTGTCCCACTTCAACTGGATATCAACTTCTTCAATCTTCAGCTTTCTGGACAGGAGCTTGTGTCTGGGTGTCTTGAGATAGGTCGTCCAGGCCCACTCCTTGAACATCGTGCCAATGTCTGTAATGTTCGGGGACATACCTGAAACTGTAAACAGTATCATCCGTCACTTTAACATAATTAGTCATCATTATCGCTTCATGAGGAATTAATCTGGTTCTGATTTGGTTTTGCCTGTTGATAAATATTCATGAAGATTTCATTAAAAGAATTTGTTTGTGTAATGAAAATTGTGTATTAGATAAAAAGGTCCAGTAGAAATAAGAGTGTCCTTACTCTGAGACTATCGTAAATAGTTTGATATATAGAGGATTCATCACGAGTGTTTTTTAATATGGGAAATATCAACCGAGTCTTAGTTAATCGGTATTTGCCGAGCCTTGGGCGAGGCAAATACCGATTAACGGGACGAGGTTGATATTTCCCATATTAAAAAAACACGAGTGAAGAATTCTATTTATCATTTTCACATTTTTGCTTCCAAATTAAGGAATAATTGCATTAAACATTAACATCTGCAACTTGTCGAAATCTTACGTATAGATCGTGCGTAGTGATACATGTTTTCCATAGCCATGTAAACCAAAATAAACAATTCGCTGAGAAAAAAAGTTCCTCGGATTATTTTAAACAAAATACTTGAACAGACTTTTGCAGAATAATTGAAACTTTAATAACGGTAACAATAACGGTAACAACAACGATTCTGTGTAATCTGATTATATCTCTGGTGTAACTTCACTTATAATATATAGTTTCAAATCAAACCGCTCGCTCTTCCGGTTATCTAATTTGCATATCTAATTTGCATACTTATGTCATTGGGGTATGACATACATGTTTTTATGTCATAAGCTTATGTCATGGATAAATGCTTAAGTTAAATGATAAAGACTTATAATAGCCGTAGCTACGATCACTTTTCACAGTTGTCCCTATCCATTATTAATTGCTACGTGTGGCGTTAAGCAACACACACAAAGAAACAAAGAATGTAATGAAAACTAACTTGTCTTTTTAAGAGTCGTTTGTGTGGAAAGACTAAATATATTTACAAGGGGTTTCCGTAGTAAAAAGGAAAAGTATTTTTGATCAATCAGAATCAAGCATTATTCAATGCCTTGGTTGAATTACATATCTCCGCACCTAGGTGTAATATTGCGGGAATCATTGCTCTCTCACTAATTAACCTACCTGAAGGAATGTCGGCAACGTAAGCCTCGTTTTGTTGCATTACTCCTGGTGAGTCGTTCTGTCAAGTTGTAATGTCTCTAACACTGGTGAGGTTTGCGAGAACACGCTTTATATCATGGAGATATTGATGAGAATCTGTAGACATGGCTACGCTGCTGACCCAGTTGTTCATAGTAAGGGGATTCCCCATGTACGTCAGCGTGGAAACGCAATACCTGGTAAGTCTTGATATAAATAAAACTGACGTTGTGTTTGATACCGGTCCTTTGTTGTCGTGAAGCGTGCATGTGGACGTGACGTGTACTCGTGGATGTTCCTCATATAGAGCTGTCGTATCTGACAACAGCTGATCGTTTTCCTCTACTTTCACTTTAAATAACTGAAACTGGGTATTCACGAACTTACACATGTTGTAATACGTTCAGACGGATGTGCTTATTTGTATGACAGCTCACGGATTTACAGGTTTACAGTACATTTGATACGTAGGTCATTAAGGTATGTTTAACACTTTGTTGTTTTATGTCATACTTTAAATGTAATACTTATGTTTCGACTTCATATTATGCTTGTTTGTTTTTCAACGCCGGATCACGCTATATTCCGGCTATATCATCGCTGCTTGTAAATGATCGACTTTTGGTCAGACGGACCAGTGATTGATATTATGAGCACACATTCGGGATGACATGCAATCAACCAGGACACTGATGACCCGATCCATTTAGTCTCCACGTACATGATATAGGTTGCTGGGCATGTGTTGTGACCAAGAGTCCCCCGGGACACTTCATAGCACGTACAGTGCCCTTATGTCTATACATAACACTGGCTATGATGACCGTGAATGTCGACACGTCCGAAATCGCCGTACGTTTAGGTTTATTGCTATTGGTTGATGATATGAAGAGCATACATATGCGTCTTTTATTATTTGAAAATCAGTACACGAACAAAACATTGAATTTAAATAGATTTTCATATTTCCAAAATAATATTTTCTTGTAGAAATTATACATTTCGGAAGACCATGACAAAATACTTTCGGCTTGTATATTCACATTACTTAAATACCAATTGCCTAGTTAATCAAACTGCGGCTAAGATACGATCACGTTTAAGCTTTCTCGTCATGAAATAGGCTCTGCATAGTGAACGTATTTATATTCAGACCCTAACTCTAGGTCGTCATTAAGTGAAGATCCACACGATCGTGTCGTGAGTGAGTGAGTGAGTTGGGTTTAACGCCGCTTTGAACGACATTTCAGATCGTGTCATCTTAATGTGGGAGGAGAATCCGAAGGTGATGTAGGTCTTAGACGTGATACACGTTGGTGAAATGCAAAGAACACTTATATATATGGCTCTGACAAACTAATAGGTTGGTTGGTTGGTTGGTTGTTTAACGCCGCACTCAGCAATATTCCAGCTATTTGACGGCGGTCTGTAAATAATCGAGTCTGAACCAGACAATCCAGTGATTAACATCATGAACATCGATCCACTCAATTAGGATCGATGACATGCATCAACCAAGTCAGCAAGCCTGACCACCCGATCCCGTTAGTCGCCTCTTACGACAAGTATAGTCACCTTTTACAGCAAGCATAGGTTGCTGAAGACCTATTCTACCCCGGATCTTCACGGATCGACAAACTAATTATCATTATCGCACTATGTCGCTACAAGACCAGAGTTCAACTTCAATATTATCTTTCACTTGTAATTTTTTGACAGTAAGTTACCACACAGTGTGTGGTGTGCATGCAATATGTATCACAGCTTCGTTCTCCGCCTTGACTTGAACGAGTTAATAGCAACCGAAAGACTTGTTTCCAACTCTCATTGCGCTGCGACATTTTCATTTCACGTGGCAAAGATATCTTTTGCGATCCATTCCAAGGAACCTGTTTTACCGAAAGGCTCTGGCTTAGCTCTTTTGCCAAAGGCCATTAATCCCTTCTCAACGGATATTTGGGGCATTTCTTTTCTCCAATCAAAGTATATTGCATTTCTAACCAGGCATCTTTAACAACAACAATTTATTCTACATGTAGGATTTGAGCTCATTTCATAATTAGTCAATTATTGTTTGACCTAGATATCAACATGCCGAGTAAACTGACGAACCTTGATGACATCGTAAAGAACTGGGCGTGGTCAACGTTTGTTCAAACAAAAGGACAACACGACTACGACGACTACCAGATACACGTCGTGTGGGACGGCGTCCATTTCAATACAGGGCAGCCAACGTATTTCTTTGGAAGACACGATTACAAAACACCAAGATCAACGTCGGTTTTCAAGGCCAACTACGATAACCACACCAACGTCGCCCATAACAATGAGCTGATAGAACAACGCACGACATCGGCTACGGCGAGAGCTGTGATAAAACGAGGTTTTTGTCGCGGTGCGGATGTGGGTATAAAACTTGCGGCTCCCGAAGACGTCGCGGCCGCGTTTAACAACGGCATATTTATTGCTAGTGAGGAAGGCAACAGGGTAGACAACTCTCTTTCCTGGGTGATCAAGTACAGCGTGACAGCGCCACCTATGCGAAGAACCACTGCCTTGGTACGTGTCTTTGAAAAACGTTTCAGATGCTGCTTTAGAACCATGGCATGTATGCAGGGTCGGGTCGTTGTCAATGTTGTCAACAATATTACCAACGATGTGGTTCACGTTGAGAATGACATCGCAACTATCATCGGAGACGCAATAGACCGACGTGAAATATACATCCCAAACTGTGTCTTTGTTGAGGGAGAAGTGGTCAAGTGGTCAGTTATTGGTAAACTACATGTAACATATGGTGTATCACAAGAAATGGACCTGGCACAAGAGCAACTGCCTACGGGGGAGCAGTCTAAAAACAGTGACTAGTTTGGACTAACGTAATGAAATGTGCATTTCTCAAATGATATCGAAAATTATTTATTAATGTTAACAATGGACATTTACTTGTTGTACAATTACTAAAAAAATGGAAAATATTAATTGGTCGGTTCTTTCTTACACAGAAAGCAAGTGCCTGTCTTGAAGCAGTGGCCGAAAGGTATCCTATCTAGTAATAATAATAAGTGCATTTATAATGCGCCAGATTCAATTCACCAAGTGGATGCTCATAGCGCTACAAATAGCTACGCTAGCAAATATTACGGCCGTCCCCAGTCCACCCCGATCTGTAAATGATGGATCCCATGAAATATGAAATCCTGTGTTAAAGTGAAATAAAGAAGGTAATCGTATGTACAAGTAAGGAGATAATCGGACTATTTAACATTGTCAGTAATGTTTCAGGTACATGTTGGATAACATGCTATATGAATTGTGCTCCCTGTATTTGTAATGTTCACAGGAAATAAAAAGAGGGATGTTCATTCCCCACTCATGCTTTGATGCTTTGTCCGTGTGATGCCCTGTGTGCTTATGCTATTTGAAACTACCGTGTTTTTCGTTTGGGCCTTGCGTACATAACTGATTTGTGGCATTATAAACGAGTGTGGAAGCTGGAGAATGTGTCGGCCCAGGAGAACCAAAGTTTACATTGAGTTGAGTTGTGTTTAACCCCGCTTTTTAACAGTATTACAGTCATATCATGGCGTGTCAGCGTTATGTGGGAGGAAAGCCCGAAGTGATGCAGGTCTCAGACGTTTACCACTTTCGTGAAACCCACGAGCACGGGTGTGGTGCTGACAAACCTAGAAACAAAATCGGGGCGAACCGGGATTCGAACCAACAATCATAGGTTTCTGGCGTGCCCAAGGGACGCAACTCTGCACAGCGAATCGCGGCGCCTTAGACGACTGGGCCACCCGTGCCCTCCGGGATATAAAGCTTTATTACATTACGGTAGGTTCCTTGGCAGGATACAGCCAATTGATAACACGGTATCCGTTGGGGTCATATACTGATAAAGATGCAAATATGAAAGGTCAGGTAGTTACTGCGTTCAGTGTTTACAAACAAACATGGCGTCGCCTTTGTCAATCGGCGATCGAGTCTGAATTAAACATCGGGAATCTGGAGAAATTACTGGGATAATTTTTATACTTAACAGTTTCAGTTGTCACTGCCCCCTGACATCGAAGTGGTTAACGTCTGAGATCTGCATCACTTCGGGCTTTCCTCCCACATTAAGCTGACACGCCGTGATATACTAGTAACTGGAATACTGTTAAAAGCGGTGTTAAACCCAGCTCACTCACTCACTCACTCCAGTGACACCTGTTTTCAGTTTTGACCGAATGTACCGGGAGAACCGGGAGTGAAGTTCAATGGCCTGAATCGAGCTGACGTTTTCTAGTTTCAAGGTATTCATCTTCAAGTAGTTTTGAGCAGATATAAGTGAGTATGGTTTTACGCCGCTTTTAGCAATATTCCAGCAATATCACGGCGGGGGACACCAGAAATGGGCTTCACACATTGTGCCCATGTCGGGAATCGAACCCGGGTCTTCGGCGTGACGAGCGAACGCTTTAACCACCAGGCTACCCGACCGCCCCTGAGCAGATATAATCACTTTATACCGAGTACCAAGGAAACGTGTTTCCTTTAGTTTTCTGCTTATTTCCATATTAAACAGGAAATGTATGTGAGATCATTTCATACTTCTTTGACTGCGTCGGTCAACTCGATCTAAACTTTAACCAAAGAATGATACAGACGCAGGTTTGGCGAGTGAGTGAGTGAGTAGGGTTTCACGCCTCTGTAGCAACATTACGACAGGGAGACACTAGAAATGGATGCAGACATTGTACCCATACGGGGAATCAAACTGTATTGAAATTGGATATTTATTTCAGCAATGAACCAGATATTTATTAATTAAAACTATGTACAATGCTGCCCGTGCAAGTGTAAGGAAATATACCAGACGGATTTTACAGCAATTAGCCAATGTGCGAAGCCCGTACAAGAAACATTATTATGATTAGTTGATCATGTTTCATGTGGAAAAGGTTCTACCTATCAACTGAAGGAGACCCGTCTGGGACGGAACACGACGGAAGCCTGGTCAAGACAACAATATTTACAGACAGACATTGTTAAACAACATTCGTACATTTCTGTCGTTTTGGGCATCTGCTTCTCATATCAATTTTTATAATTTTAAGATTACCGCTCTTGTAAAGATGAACATTACTCTCATATTTCGATGCAATTGATGTTTCTTATTGCAAATAACGATCTTAAAAACAGCAACATACAGCACGTCATACTCTGTGTATAGCCTGGGTATTCCTAGACTGTACATGTCAAAGGCGTAGTTCAAACACGTCATGACAGCTGCTTTGAAACTATTGACGACAATGTGTGAACAGGCTGAGGTAATAGTATGCATAAGGTGATATGTGAATAAGACATATATATATATATACATGTACATTGAAAGTGACACACAACACGTGTATGACCCCACACTTACTATAAGTGGAAGTGAATAGCATTTGAATACTGGTACAAATGAATTCACTTTATGTTAGCGCACCCTACAAAGGCCGAACATTTACATGACAGTCATGGTGTGTATTATATATTTGTTTATAGAAAACAACAGGGTAGAATTAACTATTCCCGAAAATACTTTTTGTTACATCAACATTTCAACTCAGTTCATTCACTACCACTGGATCTCTGAAAACAGGTTTAACTCGTTGTGTATGGTTTTAATAAGCTCCCCCCAATCACACACTCCAACCCCTAACTCCCCAACCCTTTTGTTGGAGACCGTCATGTCACTCCTCCAGTTTACCACAAGCCCCCCGGGAACACACTTGGCGTGGTCGGGGTACGGTGGTCCCAGTGGTTTTAGTCGGGTTCGAATCCCAGATGCTGATTATGAGTCTTAGTTTGTCGTAACATGCCAATACCATTGTGTTTCGTAAAACAGAAACAATCTACGATCTGCGTCACCTCGGTTTTCAGTGCACTTGATTTAAAAGTAAAGGACTGGGGAAGACAAGATATTTATTCTGAACATGATATCACAAGAACCTGCGCAAAAGCTTTGCGGAATATCTAAGGTTGACAGGTTGTCAGCAAGTCCTTCATCCTTTTGGAGGTGTTGAGGCAGTGTCCTGACAGGTCCGGCTTCTTTGTGAGCCCACTCCACCACTGGGGCACATCAGCGGAACACGTGCATCTTGGGTGCTCCACCGTCAGGTACAGCAGCTTCGGTAAGGAGCGGATAATAGAGAAGGAGAACGTTACATTATTACGCCTGTTGAACTCCAAAGAGAGTTGTTCAAGATTCGTGTCACCATTTAACGCATTGGCAGACAAGGGTGAGGTCAAATAGTTTTGCCCCAAGAAGACTGTTTTAAGATTGGGCAGATGACTGATGTCCTTCTCACCGATAGCTGTGATGTGGTTGGTGTACATGTTAAGCTCTTCCAACTTCGTCAACCGTTGAAGATTTGCAGGGATCGTTTTCAAGTTACCATGGTTTGCAATCAAGCGTACAATACCCGTGGGAAGCTTCGAGGTATCCATCGTGGTCATTGGGTTCCCGCTTATGTCCAGGTAGGTGACAGTCTTCAGATTTGATAGCCCATCTGGCATCGCGTTGAGCTGATTGTAGGAGATTGTAAGGAACTGGAGTTTAGATTGAGAAGTAAATGAATCCGTCTTGATACTTCTTTCCGTTAGTTTATTTTCACCCATATCTATTTCCGTCAGCTTTGGAAGATGTTTCAAAACGTCCGGCACCTCAGTCATCCCCATACTGGTTAAAATTAACTTTGTAAGAGTGTCATTGAGAACAACGAACTTGTCCAAATCTGGCACAAAACGCGGACTGTAAGATAGATCCAGGAATTCAAGTCTTCTCATGTAAGCAAACTGACGAGGCCACGCGTAAGACGTTCCCGAGAAGGACCTGGCACTGAATCTAGTCAGGCCCCTCCCGAGTGTCCTCATGGCAGTGTCGTCCCACTGGGAAATGGCATTACCATCGAGAGCCAGGTCAGTGAGGGCATTGAGCTTTCTGAAAGCTGGAGGAAGAGAGGTCAGTCCACAGTTTACCATACTAAGTTTGTTCAAGGTTGCTTCTTGTCCTTGGAAGGCGTTATTAGAAATGGTGACAGGCTTCAATAGATTCATCGTGTCCATGATTAATTCTTTGATTTTGATGTTCTTGAATGCATTATCTGGAATAACAGAGATGCTGTTGTAGTCGAGGAAGAGGGTCCATGACTTGTGTGATGGAGTAAAGGTGGGGATAGTTTTGAGCTGGGCTTGACCACATTGAATACTGTCCCCTCGACAGCGACACGGGTAAGACGCTGGGCAACCGTCATCAGGTTGTAGGAGAAATGGGGATACACAGCCAACGTAGAGCACCAGCAGTGCGGCAAACTTTGAATCCAGAGGCATCTGGAGATAAAGATCGAACAGTGTCAATTAAATTCATAAGGAGAGCACTCGACATGTCCTTCTGGAAAACTGACAGATGTCAAACTAATTCATTTGTTCACCGGGTCCGAACGACCAAGGTGAGCTCATGCCATACCGTGGCGTCCGTCGTCCGTACGTCAACAATTTATTCAAACGACTTCTTCTTCTGAACCACTGACTGGAAATTCACGAAATTTCCTGGAAGCATCCCTAGGTGGTGAGGATTCAAAATTGTACAAATGGTGGGGCTGACCCCCCAGGGGACTGAGGGGCGGGGCCAAATAGGGGCAATTTGGCTATATTGCTTTAAACGACTTCTTCTCTGGAACTAAGAGATAGTTATTAATCATATTTGGTTGGAGGCATTTCTAAGTGGTGGGGATTCAAAATTGTACAAATGGAGGAGCTGAAGGGCGGGGCGAAATAGGGATAATTTGGCGTTATTGCTTTTTAGGACTTCCTCTCTGGAACTAAGAGACAGATATCAAGTTGGACTCATTCTCCAATGGTGGGAATTCAAATTGGAGAAATGGATGGCTGAACCCCAACCCCACCTCTTGGGACTGAGGGGCGGGGCTAAAAAGGTAATTTGGCAATACTGCTTTAAACGACTTTTCCTCTGGAACTGAGAGATGGATATGAACCATATTTGCTTGGAAGTATTCTCAGATGGTGGGAATTCACAATTGTAAAAATGGAGGGGCTGATAAAAAGAACACCTATTGCTAACATATCTCAACGTAGATTACAATGCTATTGATACATATCACAATACAGGTGGGTGATGTAGTGAGTGAGTTGGGATTTACGCCGCTTTTAACAGTATTCCAGTTATATCGCGGCGTGTCAGCTTAATGTGGGAGGAAAGCCCGAAGTGATGCAGGTCTCAGACGTTTACCACTTCGGTGAAACCCACGAGCACAGGTATGGTGCTGACAAACCTAGAAACATAATCGGGGCGAACCGGGATTCGAACCCACAATCATAGGTTTCTGGCGTGCCCAAGGGACGCCACTCTGCACAGCGAATCGCGGCGCCTTAGACGACTGGGCCACCCGTGCCCCCGGGTGATGTAGACTGAGATGAAGTGACATATAGTCCATGTAGTGTAGGCTTTGTTTGAATCATGTGGATGTACACGGAACCTGCTACCAAATGTTTTGATGAATGTGAAAGATTTGTTTTAGACATAATCACATATAGTACTTATATCAGTATTAGGGTATGTCCTGTGTTTCCAATCAGTCTCGTCACAAGATGCAAGTAATGTTGTATTTTTATGCCAAGTTGGTGTTCGGAAAGGCCTTCGATTGCCATTTCGTGTTCTTAGTTTGTATGTCATTTCGTGTAGATATTTTTTATGCATATCGTTTACATAGTGTCTACAGTTTTTCGGGTGGTGCCATTACTAGGACACTACGTTCGGAATGTATTTTCATGTTTCGACTAAACCCCACCTACCTTCTGCGACACCATGTTGGGAAGAATCTGACGTTACTGGTATCACAGAGGTGTACAAGATTGCCTTATCTTATCAGGTTAACGTAAATATAACTGGACAGTTAAAGGCATACATCACACTTTCCTTGGCAGAAAGAACAATATATTCTAAGTACCCTTTTTTAAATAGACATTCAAAAGGCAAACTGATTATATATGTTTGTTAACGCTGTAATGAATTCAAATGTCTGGCTGTCTTGGTGTGAGTTCAAACGCATACTTCAGGTGCTCAACCGGATCCTCATAACTTCTTATTTTATTTAGAAGTTGGAATGGTAACTAAGACAAAATTGTTATGGATGAGCAACTTCTTTATTACAATTGGGCGACGTTTCGGTGTAGATTCTAACACCGTTATCAAGCAAATTTGCTTGATAACGGTGTTAGAATCTACACCGAAACGTCGGATCCTAATGTTCAACTCATTCACCAAATGAAGGAGCAAGTAGCCCTGAAACGTCGTTATAAACAATAAAGAACTTGTTATCCATAAACTTTTCATGTCTTCATATTCTTCCAACTCCTAAATACCTATCAAAGACAACCCGGGAAGATCCGTGGTAGAATGGGTCTTCAGCAACCCATGCTTGCCGTAAAAAGCGACTATGCTTGTCGTAAGAGGCGCCTAACGGGATCGGTCGGTCAGACTCGCTGACTTGGTTGATGCATGTCATCGGTCCCAATTGCGTGGATCGATGTTCATGATGTCAATCACTGGATTGTCTGGTCCAGACTCGATTATTTACAGATTTCCGTTATGTAGCTGGCATATTGCTGGTTTCGGCGTTAAACAACCAACCAACCTTTCAACGACAAGATTACCTTTGTTTTTGACTTGTCTGATGGTTACATTGGTCAGTGTTGAGACGACCGCCTCCGTGGCCTAGTGGTAGAGCGTCCGCCCGGAGAGGGGATGGTCCGGGGTTTGATCCCCGGCCGCGTCATACCAAAAGACGTTAAAAGATGGTACTTGTTGTAACACTGTCTGGCGCTCGGCATTAAGGGGCTAAAACAAGGACTGGTCGGCTCGGAGTCAGTATACTGTGTCTGAGTGGGGTATTCATGTTTAACTGCGGCATGGTATCTCAGTGAGCTAGCACTATAAATCGGCATCAGTCCGGACTAGTACAAGCAGCCACACAAACACACACACGTGCATGCACGTCGCTATATAAGTGCAATAATCTTGGACGCGACGTTAAACCCCATTTCACCTCACCTAGTGTTGAGTTGTTATTACTTCACTGACGCACATAAAGACATCAGACAAATGGAATACTATTAAACTACATATATATATACGAATAGGCGATGGTACGTGAAATGTGCACGTCTTATGCAGCATGTCCATTTGGTCAGTTTGTTCATCGTGAATTTCGACAGCAACACAAGTATAAAGTAGGTATATAAGTGAGAGAGGTGTGATCAAATGTTCAAAAATTGTAAAAGAAACAACTACCAACAAAATATGAAATCAAATTCATATTATAAATGTTCAAAATCAAAGAGATGGAATCCAATGTAATCCATTTTGGTATCTACAATATGGGTCATGCATGGTATGTAAGGACTTTGTACGGATGCGTGGATGTTTGATGCTAATTACCATGATTACCTCTCAGGTGTATTAGATAATGGTAGGTAAATTTAATCAGGCCTTAGCCTTTTATATTTCCACATTCTAAAATGACGATTTTACTAATTCTCACTCAAACAAATCAAGAATGTTATTTTTTCTCCTTACTTCAATTAGATCTACATTGCACAATGTCATAATATTAAATATAAATAAGCTGATTTGATGTCTTTGTATAATATTGCATGTATATTTTATTTCACGTGCGTGACTTTTGAGCAGTCATTATCAATACAACATAAACGTAACATATATAAGCACCAGTTAGACATATCTATGTGGAATGCTTTGGGGTTAAATTTGCATTGTCATGATGAAATAGTTGATTATAAACACATAAAAATAAAATTTGCTTCATCATGTCGAATAAATAGACCTATTGAAAATTGGGATAGCAAAATACTGCATGGGATGTAAGGAAATTAACTAGTCAACATATTTAACGACAACATGAAGCTACAAATACATACGTCTGTTTGTCTGAAACAGTAAAATACATACATCTTTTTACAGTGAATGTATCGTGCACATCTTCTGGAAAAGTCAGTATGCTTTCGTGCTTGTTGCAATTTACTGTTATCATGGGTATGTATACTAGAGAAAGGGTATCAGAATATTGTGAAAAATGGATCAATTAATTAATACCTGTGACTTGTGTTGCTTTTATTTTCACAATTGAATAGCGGTTGTTTACTAAGGGTTGATTACACTGGTGTATAGGGCAGATTTCAACAATTTAGAAAAATACATCGTTTGCTTCATACGTGAAGCAAAGCTATAGATGGAAATGATGAAAATGGAACATAATTGTGTCCAAAATTGATTTTCAGGATGTAGAAACATGTAAGTAGATGATATTTAAAGAGTTTACAAAAATCAAAGCATTTTTTCAAATGTAACGCAGGCATGTTTCTAAAATATTCTTTTATATACACAAAGAAAGGTAACAACCAAATCCCTCACACACATTTCCTACACACATTAATGTACAACAAAGCAAACCAAACAAACTAAGCAAAAAACTATTAATTTGGTTACGTCCATAATATATCAATGTAATTAATCATATATTAACGTCTCCCTACACCAGTTGCCTGGTCTCTCCAAATAAACTGATCGCAGTATGCAAACGGTGTGCTGTTTCAAGTCCTAGATCCTCCGTTTTGTGATCTTGGTTTGTCTGCCCCTAAACAACCAGGGCGTCTACAATCTTCTCACACGTTCTCACACACTGAAATATTTAACATTTAACGAACAGAACAAGATCTATGGCATATATGTTTCAGAAGGCTTCGCAGAAGACGCTTCGTGAGATATGGCACCTTGCTCACTGTTAAGAACCGACCTCATCTCCCAATTCAAAAGCTCAGTTTGGTCCAGTAAGCTCCTCTGTGATAAACTCGAATTAAGACTATGAATCGAAAGGCGTTTCTGGGAATTTGGAAGAAGAATATCTCCACTCCCTGATGCAGTGTCACCTCCTGCTGTCCTGTTTGTACGTGTGAAAAGTAGGTTCTCTGTCCATGAAGGGGGTCGCTGTTTCATGGTATCCTAAAAGCAAAACAGTTCTTATCAAAATACCTGTCTAACATACACACATCAACTGTAATAAAACTAGTGTCAAAGTCGTACTTATCAAACCGCTATATCAGTATATGCTAGTATGTATATACATGTATATAAGTAGATAAGAGACACAATGAAGTTAATCATAAATCAAATATTCATGTCAAAAAGAATATTTAATGACAGTATTATTATAGAAAGAATATTTTACAAACCGGTGTTTATGTATTTATCAAACATGACATGTACCTGCAATTCATTCCACACAGAATCATAGTATACATTGTACATGTATGGAGACTAATACCATGGCCCCCCACGGGTTGATGGTGTGATAGTTCCATAAACATAATAAGTACCGTAAAACAATAAAAAAGTGTTTCCAGAAATCCGCGGATACCCGCGAATTATTCACAAATTATTCGCGAATAATTTGCAACTAATCCGCGGAATATCCTCGGCTTCTTCGCAATTGGACAACAGAACATGATGATAAACATTTGCGTTGTAGTGTATACATAGTTTCAAATGAAAATAATAATCAACAACTGACAATATGTATAATGAGTCACAAATAAGAGGTGGTGAGGTGAAATTGGGTTAAACGTCGCGTCCAAGATTATATAGCTTATATAGCGACGTGCATGCACGTGTGTGTGGCTGCTTGTACTAGTCCGGACTGATGCCGATTTATAGTGCTAGCTCACTGAGATACCATGCCGCAGTTTAACATGAATACCCCACTCAGACACAGTATACTGACTCCGAGCCGACCAGTCCTTGTTTTAGCCCCTCAATGCCGAGCGCCAGACAGGGTTACAACAAGTATCATCTTTCAACGTCTTTTGTTATGACTTGGACGGTGATCGAACCACCGACCTTCCGCTCTCCGGGCGGACGCTCTACCACTAGACCACGGAGGCGGTCCATAGATAAGAAAAAAGTTTCAATAGACTAGAAAAGGTGCAACAAGTAGGAAATATTGTTGGTTGTGAAAGTCAAATTACGTAGATCTGAAGATACACGCGATAAAACAACCATTTGACTTAACTGTTTTAGATTCTCTCCATTAAAATCACCCAAGTGCTTCATTACCAACTTTGTTATCATTACTCATGTCCAATATGATAAAGGTCCTAAGGTCATTGTTTGTGAGCACTTATGTTGTGCTCTGTGTTAACGTGATGACGTAACAGCGAAAGAATATACCCACTTAAACCTTGGTGAAATCATTGTGTTTCTAAAGACCAAGAGCTACAACTTGCTTGTAACTGAATGAACCACTGATATTTGTATCAAGAATCCGAAAATGAGTGAGTGAATGGTGTTTGACGCCCATAACAATCTTGGAAGTGCATTGATGTTCAGAGCACACGTGAAACCCTCAATAATCAAACAAAGACTCATCAAAATGGAGTCTAGGGCTATCGACGTCACTAGTGTTCTCATCATCCGGCCTAACTGCACCTACGTCAACAGTCGTAGGGGCATCCTCTTCTACTTGGCTGCCATCTTCCTCATTGTCTTCCTCAAGACCTGCTTCTTCGGTGCTTTTCTTAACTGCCTTCTCTATGTCTTCATACCAATACCTTATTTTCACTTCAACTCCGTACCTGAATGCAATATGTCCTTTGATCGGCCAAACGACGTGGTTTGACTCGCGAGTAACATACTCAGGAAACAATTCCTGCCTATCTTTAAGGATGGTGGCAATTTGGCTTTGAAAAGTACTAGTAACTGTATTTTGGAAGGTTTTACCTGTAATGTTAACAATGACAGTTCCACGGAGAGTCTCAGTCATCGTGAAATCACAATGGTATTCCTTTTGAAGAATCATCATCTGGACAATTGTGTTCTTCCTAGCAATTGCATCAAAAGATGTTTTCCCCTTCCACTTTCTCGTTCGTTCAGTTTTTCTCCCATCTTCATTGATTACAATCTCATCGTGGAAATGAGAGGCTTTAGCCCGAATCATGTCAGGAACGGTGAGAACAATATCGCCCGAATCTCCTCTAGTAAATCCCTTTTCGAGAGTTTTAGTAGCAGTAGAAGTTGATGTTTCACTGGCCTCGAAAACTTGATATTGAGTCTTGTCGGAATTATTCTCAAAGCTTGTTGTGAGTAGTTCCTGCGCGCAAGGGTCTTTTTCAAATTCCTCGTTCTCAAAATGAACGCCAGAGGAAGTAAATTTAAGCTTGTTCCATACTGTATCCATATGAACAACTTCTGCACCTGGTTTGGTTATCTTGAACATTTTCATTGCCCATTCTTCAACTATGTCAATGAGGTCTGGCACAACTGGAGATCTGGAAACGATAAATGGTTTCTTACATTGTATTGAACTGTCTGGATGCAATACATCCCAAACGGTCGGTAATTCACAGAAATCGAGAAAGAAATAAGTACTTGAATTGCAAACAAACATGGGATATTATTGAGATAGTCTTGACAGAAGATTTAACATGTTTCAATTCAAGAAAAGTTGGTCTTGGTTTTTACAGCAAATCCTTTTGAAATAATCCTGCGAGGCTGGCATAGCAATACTCGAAAAGAGTTTGCAATTTGGGACTTCAGTCCAAGGAGTCATTGTACATATCAGCAAGCCTTTCTGATACCATTACTTTTGGTTTGGGCAAATGTAAGCCTATTTGAACGCCAAAGCAGATTGGGGTACCATTCCTCTTTAGGTGGCATAATTGGGAACCTTGCTGCAACCTGGACAAATGACATTATTCCCCACTTCCATTTTATGTTTTGCTGTAACAGTTAAATGCAAAGCTGGGCTAATGAAATCCTAAGAATGATGTGCACAATACTACAAATACAGCAAATAGAATGTGTGTGATTGACAAAAAGGCGTGGCTTGACTGAAGCACTGAATTGGACTTTTTAATGATTTCAAACTGGATTTTAAAATCAAGCTGTTTTGCTCGTTCTTCGAAGACAGGTGTCCATGTTATATCGATGTTAACAATAGTTACATGAGACAAGTTCAGGTCACAATATGGCTAAAATATCGTCGATGAGAATTTTTTTATATATTTGAAGTCACTCACACTAACATACCCCTTCCCTCATCTCAGGACAAAGGGATACGTCAACGGCATGAACTGTACACGTGTTACTGTATATGCCTCCAGATTCTAACCTTCAACATATTCATTGAATGAAACATGCTGTGAATAAACTTACTACTTATTATTGTCACTCTAATAGTGAGTGGGTGAGTGAGCAGTATCTCTCTCTCACACTCTCTCTCTCTCCCACACTCTCTTCTCTCTCTCACTCTCTCTCTTCTCTTCTCTCTCTCCCCCCCCCCCCCCCCCCCACACACACACACACCTCTCTCTCTGTCATGTCTTATTCTTCATCCATACCTTTTACTTTCAGCGTGTGTGGTTGGCGAATCCTTCATACTCTGTCCGTTCGAAGTGTGTCCGTCCATACTTTGTCTATAGTGTCCGTCCATACTTTGTCTATAGTGTCCGTCCATCCTTTGTCTATAGTGTCCGTCCATACTTTGTCTATAGTGTCCGTCCATACTTTGTCTATAGTGTCCGTCCATACTTTGTCTATAGGGTAACATGTTGAACTGTATCACGAAGACCAGAAACCGAGACCTCTTATTCGTATCTGTTGTAACACGACGACGTCAGGGTTATTATGCAGTGAGAGACAAGAACCTACTGGAAATACCCGAACGATCAATCTATATATACGTCCAGATAAACAAAAGCGGTGGAAATACCAATCCCAATATAGACATGACCATGGCTCTTTTTAATGAAGCGATTTACGTCTGTGTTCCTCGTTCCGGTAAACCTGCTTTGTTGTGCAATAGCTATACTGTCAAACAAGGAAACAAGGAAAACGAACTCAAGGTATACAAAAATGACACTTGTCAGGCTTACATGGTTTATAGTCGAGCGCTTATGGGTTTTATCGAACGTTCCAAGGTAGAATAACGTGTTGTGTCTATACTGTGTGTGTGTCGATTCATTGCACTCTCGTCCCCTTTGACTTGGGTGCTGTAATATTGATGAGACTAAGAGCCGTTTAAAGGCTATTTCGCCTGATAGGAAATAGGAATAGACGTCGCGCTTAAAATCATTTACTTATATCGCGAAGTGCATGCACGCGTGCGTGCGTGCGTGCGTGCGTGTGGCTAACGCCTGTACTATTCCTATGCAGGTTTTATAGTGCTAGCCCGCTGACCTACCATGCCACAGTTTAACATGGACCTCAGACACAGTGTACTGACTCCGAGCCGACCAGTATTTGGTGTAATGCACTGTTATGTATTGAGACACCCCAACATAGTCGATATTTTATCTGTCTCATTGTCGGAGACAATCCAGGTAAGAATTACCTTCAAATAGCAAGGTAGTGTCGCACCCAAAGTTTTTTTATAAAACAGAACCCGGTAGGTCTCGTGGTTCTATGACTGCGACACTACATAACAAGGTAAAATGATATGCTGGTTGTGTTGTGTTTTTGTTGTGTCTGTCGTTTTTTTCTATCAATGTCAAAGTTAAATGGGGTTTGTCGAGCGCCAGGCAAGTACCTTCCTTTAACAAATTGTGTTATATGACGCGGCTAGGGAATCTAACCACTGACCTACCGCGCTCCGGGTAACGCTATAATAGTCAAGGCCCTCAGAGAGCCATTAGAGGGTATGGTGCAGATGTGTCTACAAGCATCAAAAGTGGCCCTGGTGTAGACCAGAACATACTCAAGTCATTTTTCGAGGACACCAAAGGCGGCGCTCATTGGGTCCACCATATTGGCAAAATCCAAGATGGCCGCCAGTCCCAATTTCATAACCAAAAGTCACAGGATCATGAATGAAGTCCCTTTTTATAGGCTTTTGACCTCGAAATCGGAGCTTTGTTTTGACATACAAAATACGCTAGGACCAATTTATTTATCTGAATATCCCCAGGGGCATGCTTAAGGGCAAATATTTGCAGGTTCAGGCTTAATTTGGATGTGATACACTGTTATGTTATATTCTGGTCTGCAAATGAGTATAATGCATTGCTGATGGTTGATGGTTTATATTATTGAACACATAAAGGTCACATAAATTGTTCCTTGCACGTACTTTTTTCTTCTTCCAGAATCGCTGATATAGATAGGTGGTCATGACTAATTGTGCAATACTCACACATAGTTGGCCTATATTGCTACTTGTCCAGTGAATTTATTCACATTTTTCCGTCTTTTCGGTGTGTTTGGCTGAATTGGCGAGAATAGTGGTGGTGGTGGTGGTGAAATAAATACCTGTGATATTGCGCCAACAATGGAAATTATCAATATGTAACTTTGCTGTCTTTGGCAGTCAGATAAAAGTGGACAGTTGCAAACACCAAAGGAGGAAGGGCTTTTAACTCTTGGCAGAGACCTGACTGACTTTAAGGCAATCAATGCCGTTCCGTTTGGTATTTCAGTCTCCTTTGATCAACTAAATAATGGATCAGGTATTGCAGCAACACTCCGATCCCATAATGCTAAGTATCACCAAACGTGTAGATTACTGTAGTAGTTCTCGTGTGAAGTGTCTTCATCAAAAACATGAGGACAAGAGTTCACCCAATAATGTCAGATCAGCGGGGGCATCACATGGAAAAAGCACTGTGATTGAGATGACCAGACCAATTTATGCAAGCGGCAACTGATCATGACAACGTAGATGTTCTTAATAAGCAGCTTATCAAGCGCACACGTTATGCCTACCAAGTATCTCTGATGTCTCTTCACCTCCCTAAGCACAGGGCATATTCTACTTACTGCTCGAATGTTCATGGACCACCTGAGTCACAGGAGATGTGGGATCAAAGCTCCAGAACCACAAATCCGCAGTTCGATTACTACTATCATGGAGCTTGAGTAGTTGATGTGTTGCTTCATTCGGTCTCTACGTGAGGGAGATTTCCTTCTCTATGTCCAAGTATGTGATGAGCTCTGCCCATGGTTTCATGTGATGGACCACACAGTTATGCAAGATGCTTCCAATACATGTGTGGGATATCGTCCAGCTGCATACATGCATGCTGAATTTCTCAAAGGGAACTTTGTCGTTCAAAAGTCACCACACAAGTTCAGCCTCACACAAGTTCAGCCAATAAGAGTCTACGGGCACATTGCGGAGCAGCTGGACTCTATATGCTGGTAGGTCCAGATTGCTCCAGGTGTGTTCTAGGGTTTGAAGGTGTCCTAGACACACAAAAGTCTAGCACTCCTCATCATGAGGAAGCACACCGCTTGCAAGTTAAGTATAAGAAAGATGTCCTGTCATTTGTTGAGCAGCTAGGCAATTCCTTTGCTTCTGGTCAAGAACTTGTAGCACTCGACACACCAGAACTTATAGAACAGCAAGTCGTCATATCTCTCTCTAGTGTCCATGAAGTTGGCGAAGACCTTCGACCACAATAAGTTTCACAGACACTCGACAGGGTGACAGTGCCAGTGTCAAACACTATCCAGTGTAATTAAATTCTGATATTCACCAATCGTCCTGATTCGAACAAAAAAGGAAACAAAACCAGTGGTTTACAGAAGAAAAGTAGGACTCTAATCACAACACTCTTCCTTTCACTACAATCACGACCAGATGTAGATAAGGAAGAGTTTTTTCGTTTTGAAAATCAAAGGGAACCACCAAGTTTGCCTGATCGTGGTTCACTTCGATTCGGCAACAAGTCTGATATTCATGACTTCATCAATTGGTCAAGCACTTCCAGCCAAAAAAGCAACAGCCGGGCATGGCAGCTATTGTTCATATGGTGTGGCCCACATCAGCGAAGACATTTTCTGAGTATGTTACACAACACATGGTGCCATTCAGATAACCGCAATAGTTGCACGTATAGATGCCATATGGGATAACTACCCTGAAAACACACCCCTAACACATAAACGTTGTGGTACAGGTCCACGGACTAGGATTTTGGAATGGCCACACACAAATCCCAAAGCATGACTTGAATGGATTTCTCAGAAACGAGGATAACAAAAAGGAGTTAATCTCTTTCCCCAGTGAGGAGCTTGTCAAGAAAGATTTGGGTGGGGAAACTCCTTCCAATGGACCATGTGATGTATCAGCTCTCCTACCCTGTAACTACTCTGAAGGAGATACAAGGATATTCCTTCATCTGGCAGATGATGTAGCACAGGGCCACAAGACAACTTAAGTTCGTACTGTTGATAGTAATGTGGTGGTCCTTGCCATATGCTTCTTCTCTATACTTGGTCTCCCATAGCTGAGGGTATGTTTCGGTAGCGGGAACCAAATTCCAGATATTCCCATCCATAATATCCGTCCTCATCTTGGACCTTCATGTTCTCTGACGTTGCCGCTTTTCAAGTTCATTCCATCACAGGGTGCGACACAACATCACAGCTCCTTGGGTGTGGCAAGAAGACTGCCTGGGCATCTTGGCAAAACAAAAAAGGACTCATTGAAACACTGGGGACACTAATCAATCAACCAGAACTCTTCAGCCTTGGGTCTCTTCACATGCAGAAGCTGGAACAATTTGAGGTTATCGTGTGTAGTAAGGGGTGTGCTTTGGCAAAGACATCGTCTTTTCACAACTGGTATAAAAAAAATCTTGTGAATAATACCAGCCACTCAGGCAGCCTTGTTTAAACACATAAAAAGGGCACTGGAATCAAGCATCCTCAGTTCACCAGGACATCCCTGACTTTCGTGAATGGGGGTGACAAAAGGAAGACGGTGGTATCTGGTGTCCATACTGGACAACTCTCGAGGATGCCAGTAAACCATGTTCCTTCCCTTTGCATTGTGATTGCGAAAGGTCTTGAACCGGAAACTGTAGATGCAGTAGAGCTGGAGTCCGCTGCCCGGGGTTATGCAAATGTGAAGGTGGATGTGTGAACAATCACGATATTCGATCAGTTAGATTAAACCTTGCCACGGTGATGTTTAACCAACACCAGAAAGCTTGGAATATTTTGTTTATATCTTCCGTTGTTCTCACTATTGTTTATGAGGTAAAATGACCATAAAAAAATAAATTTGATTTTAATAAAATATGATTTCAACCACTGAATTGGCCATAACGCACTTCTTAGTCAAAACAAAGCCCACGTTTGGAATCATTGAGGTCTTCAACATATAAAAGAGCTCTAATTCATGATCCTATGACTTATCGTTATGAAGTTAGGACAAAATCAAATATGGACAGGCGGCCATCTTGGATTTTGCCAACATGGCCGCCCAAATGAGCGCCAGCTTTTCGCGCCCTCCAAAAATGAATTTAGTTTGGTCTGGTCTGCACCTGCGCCAAGTAAGTTTGGTTGGACAACGCTTTGAACAGTATTTCAGTTACATGACGGTTCGTAAACCTCGGACGGGTATGACAAACCTAGAAACATAATTAGGCCGAAAATGGATTTGAACTGACGATCATAACTAGCTGACACGCCTAAAGTACGCAACTCTACACAGTAATGGCGCCTTGACGACGCCTTTATTCATTTTGACCGCTGTCTTGCAAAGGTCACACTTGGAAGGTTAACAGGAACGTATTTCTTCTTCATAAAAATAACGAGACTTCTTCGAGTTTCACATTTTAGTGACCCAAACAAGCAGGTCACACTATTCGAACAAAGTAATGAGAACAAAGTTGCTACAAGAACATTTTATTTGCAGCGTGAATTTCACCTGCATCAAACATAATTATATAGTTCTCAACACTTATACCTGTGAGTGAGTGAGGTTTTACGCCGCTTTTAGCAATATTCCACCAATATCACGTCGGGGGACACGTGAAATTGGCTTCACACATTGTACCCATGTTGGGAATCGAACCCGGGTCTTCGGCGTGACGAGCGAACGCTTTAACCACTAGGCTACCCGACCGCCCCTGGACATATGTGAATACATCGTCACACACAGCCTGCATAATGGTGGATTACCACCCTTTTCTGTTAACTAAGTCATGACACTAGTGAGTGAGAGAGTGAGTGAGTGAGTTGGGTTTAACGCCGCTTTTAACAGTATTCCAGTAACATCACGGCGTGTCAGTTTAATGTGGGAGGAAAGCCCGAAGTGATGCAGGTTTCAGACGTTAACCACTTCGGTGAGACCCATAGCACGGGTATGGTGCTGACAAACCTAGAAACATAATTGGGGCGAACCGGGATTCGAACTCACAATCATAGGTTTCTGGCGTGCCCAAGGGACGCAACTCTGCACGTGAAATGCTATTAAGGCAATATCGTTCAACAATCTTTCTCGTAGAGACGACGAGGTTATTGCCAAAGCAAACAAACGCCTGTGTCGAGAGTTGCCTTCCCCTTTTTCGAGCACAACGTCCAAACATCTCCATTAATTTGTCTGGACTTACACGAGCTACACACCAAACTGGGATAATGGTTCTTTTGATGCCACTTTATGTCGATGTGTGATTGGGTGGGCTAGGACGCTGGACATTAGTGTGTTAGCTTAAAACTATGGATTGACTCGATAATGTACTGACCGCTGTCATATAGCTGGAATATTGCTGAGTGCGGCGGTAAACAACAAACAAAACAAGCATATGAGGGGGTCGGTGGTTATAGAGTGAGTGAGTGAGTGAGTATGGTTTTAAACCGCTTTTAGCATTATCCAGCAATATCACGGTGGGGGACACAAGAAATGGGCTTCACACATTGTACCCATGTCGGGAATCGAACCCGGGTCTCCGGGTGACGAGCATCTTCCCGAAGCAAGTGAGTTAACTGACTATAAAAGTCCAGTCCTATGATTGTTTGTCAATGCCCGTATGTACTGAGCTACATGACATAGCGATGACCTGTCTTTGGCCTGGATACCTGTAACGAGCTATTCTTAGTTACACATCACCGGGTATTACCGCACCGATCTGCACTGCTGATCAATGAAACGCGACACCTGTACCTATATATAAAGTACGTGCTGCCCAACAACCCTGCGCATTGATAAGGATAAGGATTGATAAGGACATACACTGTGTGTATATGTGACAACTTTAATATCCGTGTCAACGCAACTTATTAAATGGGGGGGGGGGGGGGGGGGGGGGGGGGCTGACTCACCGTGATATAAATGGAATACTGTTAAATGCGACGTTAAACCAAACTCACTCACTAACTATTAATAAGTAGCGCTTATGCAACTCTCTCTGAGGACGACCGGTGAAGATCCGGGATGGAATAGCCCTTCAGCAACCCATGCTTGCCGTAAAAGGCGACTATGACCAATAGAATGATCCATTTAGTGTTATGACATTGTGTGTCACAAGGTAGCAATTGTGTGAATTAGGTGCCTAAACGACGACAGGTTCGAATCCCATATTTGTCTTGATTACGACTCCCGTGAAGATCCGAATCAAAATTGGTCTTCAGCAACCCATGCTTGTCGTAAGAGGCGACAAACGGGATTGGGTGGTCTGACTCGCTGACTTGGTTGAAGCATGCCATCGATCCCTATTGTGTGGATCGATGGTCACGATATCAATCACTGGATTGTCTGGTCCAGACTCTATTATTGACAGACCGCCGTCATAAAGCTGGAATATTTCTGAATGGGGATATGGATAAGTCTGTGTGTTTCATCGATCCGGATTAAATGGTATGTGGATAAGTCTGTGTGTTTCATTGATCCGGATTAAATGGTATGTGGATAAGTCGGTGTGTTTCATTAATCCGGATTAAATGGTATGTGGATAAGTCTGTGTGTTTCATTGATCCGGATTAAATGGTATATGGATAAGTCTGTGTGTTTCATTGATCCGGATTAAATGGTATATGGATAAGTCTGTGTGTTTCATTGATCCGGATTAAATGGTATGTGGATAAGTCGGTGTGTTTCATTAATCCGGATTAAATGGTATGTGGATAAGTCTGTGTGTTTCATTGATCCGGATTAAATGGTATGTGGATAAGTCTGTGTGTTTATTTGATCCGCATTAAATGGTATATGGATAAGTCGGTGTGTTTCATCGATCCGGATTAAATGGTATATGGATAAGTCTGTGTGTTTCATTGATCCGGATTAAATGGTATGTGGATAAGTCTGTGTGTTTATTTGATCCGCATTAAATGGTATATGGATCAGTCTGTGTGTTTCATTGATCCGGATTAAATGGTATGTGGATAGGTCTGTGTGTTCAAAATTGGTATTACAAGGGAGCTCGTTTAGTATTCTATATTTCCTAAATTGTTATTCGTTCCCACTTACTCGATTGACAAAATGTTTCCAGCATGACAATACCATGTTCAAAATAAAGATATGGAAATGTATTCAAATTTATTCCACTTATTTAATTATTACTATATTGTGCCTGAGAGTTAGAACTTTACTGTGCTTTATATATATGTTTTATTTATATGTTTTATAAAACAGGGCAATGAATACACGTATTTGAATACACATCTTTTCTTTCAGAGGCATGTCTGAAGAACACTTTTGTTGAGGAAAAGAGGTAGAGTTGGAACCGATGGAGTATCTTAAACATGCGCCATCTGAACAAGGGGGGACACGGTTCCAAAGGGTAAATGATATACTTATGGAAATGCACAATAAGAGGTGGTATAAGTAAGATCTTTTGTCTCACCTACTTCTTATTTTAATGGGGCGGTCGGGTAGCCTAGTGGTTAAAGCGTTCCCTCGTCACGCCGAAGACCCGGGTTCGATTCCCGACATGGGCACAATGTGTGAAGCCCATTTCTGGTGTCCCCCGCCGTGATATTGCTGGAATATTGCTAAAAGCGGCGTAAAACCATACTCACTCACTCACTCTTATTTTAATGAATGTGAAAAATATATTTTGATTAAGCAATATTAAGTGGGTCCGTGGCATTTGATTGGGTGACCGAGCATATATACCTTTGCGCTTATGCTTCTATAAACCGAAAAATAATAATATCACGCCCATGACTGGACTTTCGTTTCCTGATTTGCTGATGATAGAATGAGAGGCGCTTGTGTTGCAATAGCTCTGGACTATGTGTCACTGATTTCGTATTTCTGTGTGTAATAAATAAGCAGTATGTGAAGCTAATTGTTGACGTATTTATCTATAAGGATTGACTTAAGTATGCGTTTTGCGTAAACACCAGTGTGGGCAGTTTGCATAAATTTAAACAGTGTATACACCAGTTTTTAAGTTTATATCTCCATTTATGCAAAAACCTAGTGAAGTCAATTCTTTAATACTATAATATATTAAAATATATTATAATATTGAAGTACAGTTTCAAATACTGTACAAGTATTGGAACTTCCTATGCTAATGAATACAGTATTTTTATGCGTAAGGTAAAATGTTATTCTTGTAGTACAACTAGACTGAATATACATGTACGTTATTTTATATTGCAGAGATTATCTACAAGAACAAATGAAGACTCCACAGACATTCAATACTCAATGAGTTAAATTTATGAATTTTAATTCCGGTTTTGTTTTTATTTGTCATTGAAATTCCTATGTCAAATCTTTTTTGTTTCGGATGCATGATTATATCACGTTATTCATTTATAATAATACAATTTGGGCAATCAGCGTGGTGTAAAGGTGACTTATATACAATCATGATCTACACATTCTTTAGGCAAACTGCAGACGCTTCCTAGTACTCGACCACACGAGTATGACCGGAACACCTCCAATCGTGGTAGTAAAGTAGTTGTAGTCGTAGCAGTAGTTGTAGCAGTAGTAGTGGTATTAGTAGTTTTAGTTATGGTTGTAGTAGTAGTAGATCTAGTTGTAGCAGTAGTGGTAGTAGCTGTGGTTGTAGTAGTAGTAGTTGTATTGCTAGTAGTAGTGAAGGTGGTAGTAGTAGTAGTTGTAGCAGTAGTAGTGGTTTTAGTAGTTGTAGTTGTGGTTGTAGTAGTAGATGTAGTTGTAGCAGTAGTTGTAGTTGTAGCAGTAGTGGTAGAAGTAGTGGTAGTAGTTATGTTTGTATCGATTTATTATCAATCACTTTTCACTTTACTTTTCCGTGAAATTCTGTGACGTA
The DNA here is from genome assembly GCF_023055435.1 of Haliotis rufescens. Lineage (NCBI taxonomy): Eukaryota > Metazoa > Mollusca > Gastropoda > Lepetellida > Haliotidae > Haliotis > Haliotis rufescens. Next base: position 11,857,886 of record NW_025964334.1, on the reverse strand, counting down.
CATTCTATGATTTTGTGACAATGGGCCTCTCCATCCGTTGTACCTATATTTAGATATTTCTAGTTTTGACAGACGGATATCTAAGCAATGGAGGTCACCCTCAGTAATATATACTTACCCATGATCGGGTATTACACTGCAGGGTATTGTGAGTGATACACGTGTCTACAATATTACACTATAAATAGAACCTATGCAATGCTGTCTGATCGTCAGGAGATCAATTTATTCTTCAAGCTATTGGAATTTGGTGATGTTACAAGCCGTCCGATAGCTGGAATATTGCCGAGTGCGGCGTTAAACAACAAACAAAGATATAATAACAAACCGAAGTGACGCAGGTTTTAGACATCCAGCGCGTATGGTGCTGACAAACCTAAAAACACAATCGGCGCGAATCTAGGATTCGAATAGCATCTTATAGCTAAGAATAAAATAATTATTGATTAGTTTGTGGACGATTGGTTCCACGTGGGCAGGGGAAAATAAAACAAAAATAATACACAATTGACTTCCGTTGACGAATTTATTCAGATAAACTATGCTGATGTGTAAAACTTTACAGTTTGTTCTTTATAAGTAATTCGTCTAAATATAAAACTAATTTATACATTCTTAATAAAGTACTAAGTAGACTTCTCTCGACGAATTTATTCAGACAACATAAACTGATGTGTAAACGTTTACACTTTAATCTTTGTGTGGCTAACCCTAAATTCGTTTAACAATATAAAACAAAATTATATTCTTGCAGCTAGCTCTATATGTTATCTGAAGGTATAGTATTCCCAATCTAACAAAATATGCACATTCAATTGCACGCTTTGAAATAATCATTTGATTATTGTTCTGGAATATTTCACATATACATGAGCGTTTATAAAAACGTTTGTAATATCACAATATGCAAAATACGGGCATAGATCATCCAAGGACACTCTTCTTCTTGAAAGCATTTTTTGCCATAGACGAACTGTCTCACGAAAGTCTCCGTTCCAATTCAATGTGGACTTCTTTGCCGAACCTTTCTATAAACGTCAGTACATAGGATAGGTTATTCCGGTTCAAATAGACACACAGACTTATCGATTTGCCCTTAATCCAGTTCAAATAGACACACAGACTTATCGATATACCTATTAATCCGGATCAAAGAAACACACAGACTTATCAATACACCAAGTTTGTTAATAATGACGGTTGAGGGAGTCTGTAAAATTTCAGTCATGTACAGTCATGTAGCAATCAGTTCATTATGGTACATAGAGATCAGATACATGTTCACATGTTCTAATTAACAAACCAACAGTTGAACATGAACTGACAACGAATGGAAAAGTTCTTTCAATTATAATATTGATCGTAGTTGCCATCATCATCAGGTTCGTCCTCAAGATCTTCCTGATACACGCGGACCTTTTGAGAGACGCCATACCGGAACTGAACCTTCCCTATGACAGGCCAAACCACCTTCTTGGGTGTGATCTCCACGCAGTCTGGTAGTAGGGAACCACTATCACCTAGAATCTGGGCGATGTCGTTTTGAAAAATCAGCACCTTTTCAGAGGGTAATTCGGTGATATTCACCCTAACCGTCCCTCGGAAGGATACATTCATCTTGAAGTTGCATTTGAATTCATTTTCAAGTATTTCAAGTTCAGCAACAGTTCTCATTTCCTTTGGTGCATTGACAGTCGTGTTGACAGCCCAGGAGAGGGACTTCTGTACCGAATATTCATCCTCGCATTCGATGGTGACCTCGTTGCCGAACCCGGCTGTAGAGCTGAGCACTTCCGGTGGGACCGGAAGCTTGATTCCTGCATTGACCCCACGTGTGAAGCCTTTGGACATTGTCGTTGTGACAGTCGCAATCGTTGACCGCTGAGTCTGGAAGTTGTGCTGTTGATATTGCGTCGTTTCATTGTCGAATGTTGAACTGAACACGATCTGAGACTGAGGAACATTTGATGCATGTTGCTTCGAGAAGTTTGGCTGGGCGGATTGGAAACGTACCTTATTCCAAACAACATCAAGCTGTGCATTGTCAATACTCACAGTATTTTTCGTCCGTGTGTACATTTTCCACGCCCATTGTTTAAGGAGTTCATCAAGATCAGTCACTGAACTGGCCATCCTGTGATGAGAAATGAACAAGCTGAATGAGAAAATGAAACTAACAAATACATTCAACTGTAACAGCGCATACTTCGCTTTGAGTGTTAGACCCGTAAGTATGGTGCTGACTATACCCATCATAATCTTGGATGCGAACCCCTGATCATAGGATTCGGGCACGCGTAAGGGATACGACTCTTTACAGCTATGGGTCACCAGTTGCGACCAGACAATGACTTGATACCATAACATCAAAACATATTACACATAACAGTTCACAGTATATCACTGGGTCAAATTAGTTAGCACTGGACCGAATGAGTGAGTGAGTGAGTATGGTTTTAAGCCGCTTTTAGCAATATTCCAGCAATATCACGGCGGGGGACACCAGAAATGGGCTTCACACATTGTACCCATGTCGGGAATCGAACCCGGGTCTTCGGCGTGACGAGCGAACGCTTTAACCACCAGGCTACCCGACCGCCCCTGGACCTAATGTAAACGATGGTGATATTTCATTTAGTAGTAGTATTAGTAGTTGGTTGGTTGGTTGGTTGGTTGTTTTACGCCGCACTCAGCAATATTCCAGCTATATGACGGTGGTCTGTAAATAATCGAGTCTGGACCAGACAATCTAGTGATTGATATCATGAGCATCGGTCTACGCAATTGGGATCGATGACAGGGTTCCACCAAGTCATGTTTCTTTCTTTCTTTGTTGTTTAACGCTGCACTCGGCACTATTCCAGCTATATGGCGGCTGTATGTATATAATCGAGTCTGGCACAGACAGTCCAGTGATTGACATCATGAGCATCAATCCGCACAATTAGGATACGACCACATGTATGCATCAACCAAGTCAGGGAGCCTGACCACCCGATACCGTTAGTCGCCTCTTACGACAAGCATGGTCGTATTTTACGGCAAGCATAGGTTGCTGAAGACCTATTCTATCCCGTATCTTCATGGGTCAGTAGTAGTAGTAGTAGTAGTAGTAGTAGTAGTAGTAGTAGTAGTAGTAGTAGTAGTTAATCTTTATACGTGTATTACAATACTTTCTTCTGTTCAATTTATCATCTCTAATACATTTCGGTTACTGTACAAACTAACTTACCTTATAAACTTCGCAGTCTTAAAGCTGTTGTAAAGTTAAGTTCAACGATGGCTCCGATCCTCAAGTGTTGTGAAAGAAGACTGGGTCCTTTTTATATAAACTCCTTGGTACACGTGGCGATGCTGGAGCCGTCAGGTGATTCGGTTATGTGTGGATATTAATAGAATTGTATATAAAAATAGATCTGACGTGTATGTTTCTTTCTTTCTTTGTTGTTTAACGTCGCACTCGGCAATATTCCAGCGATATGGCGGCTGTATATATATAATCGAGTCTGGACCAGACAATCCAGTGATATACATTATGAGCGTCGATCCACGCAATCGGGATACGATGACATGCATCAACCAAGTCAGCGAGCCTGACCACTCGATCGGTTAGTCGCCTCTTACGACAAGCATGGGTTGCTGAAGACCTATTCTACCCCGGATCATCACGGGTCACAGGTCAATGTCACTGCGAAGTTAAAGACATATATTTTAGACAAAGAGCAAATCGTGAGTTTACGACCGCATCCCTGGTTCAGTAAACGAGCATCTGCCCGGATAGTGGAAGGTCGGTGGTTAGTTCCCCGTCCATGTACTACCAAAAGACGTTAAGAAATGATATTTGTGTTTATCCAGCTTGGCGCTCGGCATTAATAGGACAAAATAAAGACAGGTCTGCTGAGAATCAGTATACTGTGACTGAGTGTGGTATCTCAGTTGGTTATTAAATGCACGCACGCACACGCACACGCACACGCACACACACGCACACGCACACACACACGCACACACACACACACGCACGCACGCACGCACACACACACACACACACGCACACGCACACACACACAGTCGTTTCAGGGCCACAATTCGCTCTACAGGGCTGCATCTCATTGATCGCGGAATCGAATTCCGGTTGGCCCTGATTATGTTTTTTTCTAGATTTGTCGGCACCATACCCGTGCTCAGGGGGTTTCACCAAAATGGTAAAATCTGAGACCTGCATCAGTTTTGGCTTTCCTCCGATGTCAGACTGACAAGTGATACGGGTGGAACTAATTCAACACTTTTTGTGAAATCCACGGGCACGAGCATAGTGCTCATAAGCCAAAGCCACTAATTTGAGCCAACGATCATTGGATCAATAGGCTTCACACATAGTATCCAGGTGTGGAATCGAACCCGGGTTTTGGGTGTGACGAGAGAACGCTTTTACCGCACATTTCCGGTTCAAGTCACTTGTTGTGACTAGTGTTGAACTGAGGCATTGTATCTGCTTAATTAGTGAAAACATGAAATGTTAGATAGTTGAACATTTAGATAATCAAACATGTATACAACCAAATCAGAGTTAGCAGACAAATGAAGTTGTGTTTTAACAACTGGAATCTAAACCTCGCAAGGATGCAATTGTGCTCAGCCAATGATAACTGACCAGAAAAATTCAGTTTCCATCCTTGCCTAACTAGGCTGGAATTCCGGAGTTATATTTTGGCTTCACTAACGAGTATATGCATAGTCTAATTAATATCGGGTAATGAACTAGACATCCGGTTCGTAAACAACATAGATTTTAACGTTCAGATTTCGGTCGACTGCAGGATTTTCAAAGCATGTGTACCGCCAACTGGGCGTCGACAGATATTTTGCCAATCTTTTCGTGTTTTTAATTAAGGTGCTCAAGTGATTTGATGCACTTCGCGTGACCACTATAGAACGTGACCATCCATCAGATCGTCTTGATCGCCGTAAGTGATATGAGAGATGGAATCTGATTGGTGAGTTGGAGGGACATGGAAGGGACGTAACTCCTGGCGCTACTGTCGAGCCTGGAAATTCGGCAAGGGACGAAACCGGACTTTTCAGTCAGTTAACGCCCTTGCCTCGGGAATACAAAATACACAAATACTGCTACAACTAAATTCAGGTTCACGTTGCCTTAAAAGCTATTGTTCTGTAATGATAAATACTCGGTTGCCTGTAGGAACGTAACCACTACAGGCAACATGACCGGGGAGAGGAATCTTGGCTCCACTTGTGTTGGATAAAACGTAATGTTGCAGCCTTCCCTCAACCAAACCGGTACTGACAGCTTTACATAGAATGGGAGATGTTAAATCAGATCATATCCGTGAAGACCCGGGTTAGAATAAGTCTTCTTGTCGTAAGAGGCGACTAACGGATCAGGCGGTCAGCATATATAACATATCCATGCTCATGGGTTTCACTTAAGTGGTAAACGTCTGAGACCTGCACCACATCGGGCTTTCCTCCCACATTAAGCTGACTCACCGTGATATAAATGGAATACTGTTAAATGCGACGTTAAACCAAACTCACTCACTAACTATGAATAAGTAGCGCTTATGCAACTCTCTCTGAGGACGACCTGTGAAGATCCGGGATGGAATAGCCCTTCAGCAACCCATGCTTGCCGTAAAAGGCGACTATGACCAATAGAATGACCAAATTATGATCCATTTAGTGTTATGACATTGTGTGTCACAAGGTAGCAATTGTGTGAATTAGGTGCCTAAACGACGACAGGTTCGAATCCCATATTCGTCTTGATTACGATTCCCGTGAAGATCCGAATCAAAATTGGTCTTCAGCAACCCATGCTTGTCGTAAGATGCGACTAACGGGATTGGATGGTCAGACTCGCTGACTTGGTTGAAGCATGCCATCGATCCCTATTGCGTGGATCGGTGCTCACGATATCAATCACTGGATTGTCTGGTCCAGACTCTATTATTGACAGACCACCGTCATAAAGCTGGAATATTGCTGAATGGGGATATGGATAAGTCTGTGTGTTTCATCGATCCGGATTAAATGGTATGTGGATAGGTATGTGTGTTTATTTGATGCGGATTAAATGGTATGTGGATAAGTCTGTGTGTTTATTTGATCCGGATTAAATGGTATGTGGATAGGTCTGTGTGTTTATTTGATGCGGATTAAATGGTATATAGATAAGTCTGTGTGTTCAAAATTGGTATTACAAGGGAGCTTGTTTAGTATTCTATATTTCCTAAATTGTTATTCGTTCCCACTTACTCGATTGACAAAATGTTTCCAGCATGACAATACCATGTTCAAAATAAAGATATGGAAATGTATTCAAATTTACTCCACTTATTTAATTATTACTATATTGTGCCTGAGAGTTAGAACTTTACTGTGCTTTATATATATGTTTTATTTATATGTTTTATAAAACGGCAATGAATACACGTATTTGAATACACACATTTCTTTCAGAGGCCTCTCGAAGAACACTTTTCTTGAGGAAAAGAAGTAGAGTTAAAACTGATGTAGTACCTTAAACATGCGCCATCTGAACAAGGGAGGGCGGGGGGGGGGGGGGGGGGGGGACACGGTTCCAAAGGTAAATGATATACTTATGGAAATGCACAATAAAAGGTGGTATAAGTAAGATCTTTTGTCTCACCTACTTCTTATTTTAATGGGGCGGTCGGGTCGCCTAGTGGTTAAAGCGTTCGCTCGTCACGCCTAAGACCCGGGTTCGATTCCCGACATGGGCACTATGTGTGAAGCCCATTTCTGGTGTCCCCCGCCGTGATATTGCTGGAATATTGCTAAAAGCGGCGTAAAACCATACTCACTCACTCACTCTTATTTTAATGAATGTGAAAAATATATTTTGATTAAGCAATATTAAGTGGGTCCGTGGCATTTGATTGGGTGACCGAGCATATATACCTTTGCGCTTATGCTTCTATAAACCGAAAAATAATAATATCACGCCCATGACTGGACTGTCGTTTCCTGATTTGCTGATGATAGAATGAGAGGCGCTTGTGTTGCAATAGCTCTGGACTATGTGTCACTGATTTCGTATTTCTGTGTGTAATAAATAAGCAGTATGTGAAGCTAATTGTTGACGTATTTATCTATAAGGATTGACTTAAATATGCGTTTTGCGTAAACACCAGTGTGGGCAGTTTGCATAAATTTAAACAGTGTATACACCAGTTTTTAAGTTTATATCTCCATTTATGCAAAAACCTAGTGAAGTCAATTCTTTAATACTATAATATATTAAAATATATTATAATATTGAAGTACAGTTTCAAATACTGTACAAGTATTGGAACTTTCTATGCTAAAGAATACAGTATTTTTATGCGTAAGGTAAAATGTTATTCTTGTAGTACAACTAGACTGAATATACATGTACGTTATTTTATATTGCAGAGATTATCTACAAGAACAAATGAAGACTCCACAGACATTCAATACTCAATGAGTTAAATTTATGAATTTTAATTCCGGTTTTGTTTTTATTTGTTATTGAAATTCCTATGTCAAATCTTTTTTGTTTCGGATGCATGATTATATCACGTTATTCAGGTGACTTATATACAATCATGATCTACACATTCTTTAGGCAAACTGCAAACGCTTCCTAGTACTCGACCACACGTGTATGACCGGAACACCTCCAATCGTGGTAGTAAATTAAAGTCGTTGTAGTTGTATTAGTAGTAGTGGTATTAGTAGTTTTAGTTATGGTTGCAGTAGTAGTAGATGTAGTTGTAGTTGTAGCAGTAGTGGTAGAAGTAGTGGTAGTATTTATGTTTGTATCGATTTATAATCGATCACGTTTCACTTTACTTGTTTTCCGTGAAATTCTGTGACGTACATTCTATGATTTTTGTGACAATGGGCCTCTCCATCTGTTGTACCTATATTTAGATATTTCTAGTTTTGACAGACGGATATCTAAGCAATGGAGGTCACCCTCAGTATATACTTACCCATGATCGGGTATTACACTGCAGGTCATTGTGAGTGATACACGTGTCTACAATATTACACTATAAATAGAACCTATGCAATGCTGTCTGATCGTCAGGAGATCAATTTATTCTTCAAGCTATTGGAATTTGGTGATGTTACAAGCCGTCCGATAGCTGGAATATTGCCGAGTGCGGCGTTAAACAACAAACAAAGATATAATAACAAACCGAAGTGACGCAGGTTTTAGACATCCAGCGCGTATGGTGCTGACAAACCTAAAAACATAATCGGCGCGAATCTAGGATTCGAACTCACGATCATAGGTTTCTGGCACGCCTCATGGACGCGAACTTAATAATTTATCAAACGAATGAACGATGAAACTGGACATCGTTAAATCTGATTTGATTGTACAGGCAATAGCATCTTATAGCTAAGAATAAAAGAATTATTGATTAGTTTGTGGACGATTGGTTCCAAGTGGGCAGGGGAAAATAAAACAAAAATAATACACAATAGACTTCCGTTGACGAATTTATTCAGATAAACTATGCTGATGTGTAAAACTTTACAGTTTGTTCTTTATAAGTAATTCGTCTGAATATAAAACTAATTTATACATTCTTAATAAAGTACTAAGTAGACTTCTCTCGACGAATTTATTCAGACAACATAAACTGATGTGTAAACGTTTACACTTTAATCTTTGTGTGGCTAACCCTAAATTCGTTTAACAATATAAAACAAAATTATATTCTTGCAGCTAGCTCTATATGTTATCTGAAGGTATAGTATTCCCAATCTAACAAAATATGCACATTCATTTGCACGCTTTGAAATAATCATTTGATTATTGTTCTGGAATATTTCGTTCCAATTCAATGTGGACTTCTTTGCAGAACCTTTCTATAAACGTCAGTACATAGGATAGGTTATTCCGGTTCAAATAGACACACAGACTTATCGATTTGCCCTTAATCCAGTTCAAATAGACACACAGACTTATCGATTTGCCCTTAATCCAGTTCAAATAGACACACAGACTTATCGATTTGCCCTTAATCCAGTTCAAATAGACACACAGACTTATCGATATACCTATTAATCCGGATCAAAGAAACACACAGACTTATCAATACACCAAGTTTGTTAATAATGACGGTTGAGGGAGTCTGTAAAATTTCAGTCATGTACAGTCATGTAGCAATCAGTTCATTATGGTACATAGAGATCAGTTACATGTTCACATGTTCTAATTAACAAACCAACAGTTGAACATGAACTGACAACGAATGGAAAAGTTCTTTCAATTATAATATTGATCGTAGTTGCCATCATCAACAGGTTCGTCCTCAAGATCTTCCTGATACACGCGGACCTTTTGAGAGACGCCATACCGGAACTGAACCTTCCCTATGACAGGCCAAACCACCTTCTTGGGTGTGATCTCCACGCAGTCTGGTAGTAGGGAACCACTATCACCTAGAATCTGGGCGATGTCGTTTTGAAAAATCAGCACCTTTTCAGAGGGTAATTCGGTGATATTCACCCTAACCGTCCCTCGGAAGGATACATTCATCTTGAAGTTGCATTTGAATTCATTTTCAAGTATTTCAAGTTCAGCAACAGTTCTCATTTCCTTTGGTGCATTGACAGTCGTGTTGACAGCCCAGGAGAGGGACTTCTGTACCGAATATTCATCCTCGCATTCGATGGTGACCTCGTTGCCGAACCCGGCTGTAGAGCTGAGCACTTCCGGTGGGACCGGAAGCTTGATTCCTGCATTGACCCCACGTGTGAAGCCTTTGGACATTGCCGTTGTGACAGTCGCAATCGTTGACCGCTGAGTCTGGAAGTTGTGCTGTTGATATTGCGTCGTTTCATTGTCGAATGTTGAACTGAACACGATCTGAGACTGAGGAACATTTGATGCATGTTGCTTCGAGAAGTTTGCCTGGGCGGATTGGAAACGTACCTTATTCCAAACAACATCAAGCTGTGCATTGTCAATACTCACAGTATTTTTCGTCCGTGTGTACATTTTCCACGCCCATTGTTTAAGGAGTTCATCAAGATCAGTCACTGAACTGGCCATCCTGTGATGAGAAATGAACAAGCTGAATGAGACAATGAGACAACTAACAAATACATTCAACTGTAACAGCGCATACTTCGCTTTGAGTGTTAGACCCGTAAGTATGGTGCTGACTATACCCATCATAATCTTGGATGCGAACCCCTGATCATAGGATTCGGGCACGCGTAAGGGATACGACTCTTTACAGCTATGGGTCACCAGTTGCGACCAGACAATGACTTGATACCATAACATCAAAACATATTACACATAACAGTTAACAGTATGTCACTGGGTCAGATTAGTTAGCAATGGACCTAATGATAACGATTTCATTTAGTAGCAGTATTAGTAGTTGGTTGGTTGGTTGGTTGTTTTACGCCGCACTCAGCAATATTCCAGCTATATGACGGTGGTCTGTAAATAATCGAGTCTGGACCAGACAATCTAGTGATTGATATCATGAGCATCGGTCTACGCAATTGGGATCGATGCCAGGGTTCCACCAAGTCAAGATTCTTTCTTTCTTTGTTATTTAACGCTGCACTCGGCACTATTCTAGCTATATGGCGGTTGTATGTATATAATCGAGTTTGGCACAGACAATCCAGTGATTGACATCATGAGCATCAATCCACACAATAAGAATACGACCACATGTATGCATCAACCAAGTCAGGGAGCCTGACCACCCGATACGTTAGTCGCCTCTTACGACAAGCATGGTCGTATTTTACGGCAAGCATGGGTTGCTGAAGACCTATTCTATCCCGTATCTTCATGGGTCGGTAGTAGTAGTAGTAGTAGTAGTAGTAGAAGTAGTATTAGTATTAGTAGTAGTAGTAGTAGTAGTAGTAGTAGTAGTAGTAGTAGTAGTAGTTAATCTTAATACGTGTATTACAATACTTACTTCTCTTCAATTTATCATCTCTAATACATTTTGGTTACTGTACAAACTAACTTACCTTATAAACTTCGCAGTCTTAAAGCTGTTGTAAAGTTAAGTTCAACGATGGCTCCGATCCTCAAGTGTTGTGAAAGAAGACTGGGTCCTTTTTATATAAACTCCTTGCTACACGTGGCGATGCTGGAGCCGTCAGGTGATTCGGTTATGTGTGGATATTAATAGAATTGTATATAAAAATAGATCTGACTTGTATGTTTCTTTCTTTCTTTGTTGCTTAACGTCGCACTCGGCAATATTCCAGCGATATGGCGGCTGTATATATATCGATCGGTTAGTCGCCTCTTACGACAAGCATTGGTTGCTGAAGACCTATACTACGGGTCACAGGTCAATGTCACTGCGAAGTTAAAGACATATATTTTAGACAAAGAGCAAATCGTGAGTTTACGACCGCATCCCTGGTTCAGTAAACAGAGCATCTGCCCGGAGAATGGAAGGTCGGTGGTTCGATCCCCGTCCATGTTCTACCAAAAGACGTTAAGAAATGATATTTGTGTTTATCCAGCTTGGCGCTCGGCATTAATAGGACAAAATAAGGACAGGTCTGCTGAGAATCAGTATACTGTGACTGAGTGTGGTATCTCAGTTGGTTATCAAATGCACGCACGCACACGCACAAACAGACACGCACACGCACACACGCACACGCACACAGTCGTTTCAGGGCCAGAATTCGCTCTACAGGGCTGCATCTCATTGATCGCGGAATCGAATTCCGGGTGGCCCTGATTATGTTTTTTTCTAGATTTGTCGGCACCATACCGGGCTCAGGGGGTTTCACCAAAAGGGTAAAATCTGACACCTGCATCAGTTTTGGCTTTCCTCCCATGTCAGACTGACAAGTGATACGGGTGGAACTAGTTCAACACTTTTGTGAAATCCACGGGCACGAGCGTAGTGCTCATAAACCAAAGCCACTAATTTGAGCCAACGATCATTGGATCAATAGGCTTCACACATAGTATCCAGGTGTGGAATCGAACCCGGGTCTTGGGTGTGACGAGAGAACGCTTTTACCGCATATTTCCGGTTCAAGTCACTAGTTGTGACTAGTGTTGAACTGAGGCATTGTTTCTGCTTAATTAGTGAAAACATGAAATTTAGATAATCAAACATGTATACAACCAAATCAGAGTTAGCAGACAAATGAAGTTGTGTTTTAACAACTGGAATCTAAACCTTGCAAGGATGCAATTGTGCTCAGCCAACGATAACTGACCAGAAAAGTTCAGTTTCCACCCTTGCCTAACTAGGCTGGAATTCCGGAGTTACATTTTGGCTTCACTAACGAGTATATGCATAGTATAATTAATATCGGGTAATGAACTAGACATCCGGTTCGTAAACAACATAGATTTCAACGTTCAGATTTCGGTCGACTGCAGGATTTTCAAAGCATGTGTACCGCCAACTGGGCGTCGACAGACATTTTGCCAATCTTTTCATGTTTTTAATGAGGGGGTCAAGTGATTTGATGCACTTCGCGTGACCACTATAGAACGTGACCATCCATCAGATCGTCTTGACTGGGCGCCGTAAGTGATATGAGAGATGGAATCTGATTGGTGAGTTGGAGGGACATGGAAGGGACGTAACTCCTGGCGCTACGGTCGAGCCTGGAAATTCGGCAAGGGACGAAACCGGACTTCTCAGTCAGTTAACGCCCTTGCCTCGGGAATACAAAATACACCAATACTGCTACAACTAAATTCAGGTTCACGTTGCCTTAAAAGCTATTGTTCTGTAATGATAAATACTCGGTTGCCTGTAGGAACGTAACCACTACAGGCAACATGACCGGGGAGAGGAATCTTGGCTCCACTTGTGTTGGATAAAACGTAAGGTTGCAGCCTTTCCTCAACCAAACCGGTACTGACAGCTTTACATAGTATGGGAGATGTTAAGTCAGATCTGATCCGTGAAGACCCGGGTTAGAATAAGTCTTTAGCAACCAATGCTTGTCATAAGAGGCGACTAACGGATCAGGTGGTCAGGCTCCCTGACTTGCTTGATGCATACATGTCGTCGTATCCTAATTGCGTGGATCGATGCTCATGATGTAAACCACTGGATTGTCTGGACCAGACTCGATTATTTACACACAGCCGCCATATAGCTGGAATATTGCCGAGTGCGGCGTTAAACAACAAAGAAAGAAAGAAACATACAAGTCAGATCTATTTTTGTAATGAATATCCCATGACACATCTTTATAAATAGCTATCGATCTTAACTTGACATACAGGACAGTCTGAATAAGCTGCATGCACCAGTGTGTGTTATTATAAAGAGCCCTGGCACAACACTCTGTGTGTCAGCTTGATGTGAGAGGAAAGTATGACCTGATGCAGGTGTCAGATGTTTACCACACTGGTGAAAAACACCAAGACAGGTATGGTGCTGACAAAACTAGACAAAACTAGAAACGCAAACAGTGTTTCAAACCCACAATCAGAAGATTCTGATGTGCCCAACGGACACAACTCTGCAAAGCGAATTGCCTCTTCGAAAACTTGGCCACACATAACCCCTATTTCTTCAGAAAGGTCAACTAAATCTTACCTGTTGGGGTGGCATACTTTTTATCACAGTCACAACAAAATACTATAGGATGAAACATTAAGAGATTCCATCTGGGTTAGAATAGGTCTTCAGCAACCCGTGCTTGCCATAAAAGGTGACTATGATTTTCGTAAGAGGCGACTAACAGTATAGGGGGGGGGGGGGGGTCAGGCTCGCTGATTTAGTTGATGAATGTCATCGTATCTCAATTGCGTGAATGCTCATGATGTCAATCACTGGACTGTCTGGTCCAGACTTGATTGTTTACAGACCGCCATCATATAGCTGTAATATTGCTGAGTGCAGCATTAAATAACAAACCAACAAAAACAGATTCCATCAGTCCGACCACCCGTCTGTGTGTCCAGGAGTGTTTCTGTGCATCCTGACATTGTTTCCGATGGAAAAGTGCTACATTTATGTAACTCAGTGCACACTATCAACATAAACTATAGTTGTGCTTTTTCTAATATTGTTTCACATATATTTGTATCTTTTCTGTTTCCACGGATACAAATTTGGACTTGTCTCTGAAAATGAGTAATGGGTGTCATTTCAGAGCAGAAACAAAAACAGGCTAGGGCTACATTTAATTCCTTTTTCAATGAAACTACTTGTCCTTCTGATTCTTGGAGTTTCAAAACCATTATGTAATGTAACTACTGTCAAATGAGACCCGTGAAGATTCTGGGTTAGAATAGGTCTTCAGCAACCCATACTTGTTGTAAAAGGCGACTATGCTTGTCGTAAAAGGCGACTAACAGGATCGGGTGGTCAGGCACGCTGACTTGGTTGATACATGTCATCGATCCCATTTGCGTGGATCGATGCTCATGATGTCAATCACTGGATTGTCTGGTCCAGACTCGATTATTTTATAGACCGCCGTCATATAGCTGGAATATTGCTGAGTGCGGCGTTTAACAACAAACAAACAAACAAACAAACTGTCAAATGAAAAGCCGGAGTCATGTATTTAGACAATAGAAGGAATCATCTGCCAACCCACTCACTATGTAGAAAGACAAACATTAAGGTTAATTATTAGTATTTTATTATCAGTTACATTACAAAATATATTGTATATTACAGTGTAGTGTGTAACAAAGTCTATGTACATACATTTCAGCTCTATATCTGTACAAGTTCCGCTGATGTAACAAATACCGATCACCATGATGTTATGCAATAACAAAGTGTGATATAAACAGTACATATGAAACTGTTCCCCATGGATATATTGGATATATATAATGTGTGACAACCTTTAAACAAGACGTAAATCTCAATAATACTCATATAGAAACTGAGTGCATGAGGTCAATGTCCTGGCATGGAGAGACAAGGGATGACATAGGACAAGGACCCTTTTGCCCAATGGAAGTGTCAAATTTTGAAATTTTGAGGGAGTGAGTGAGTATGGTTTAACGCTGCTTTTAGCAATATTCCAACAAAATCACGGGGGGGGGGACACCGGAAAATGGGCTTCACACATTGTACCCATTTGGGGAATCGAACCCGGGTCTTCGGCGTGACAAGCCAGCGCTTTAACCACTAGGCTACCCCATTGCCCCTTGAAATTGTGAAAAACTTTGTAATATTGGTATGAAAATGATCAGACATGGTCAAAAAGTTGACAAGTGAACTCTTTTCTTTTTTACACTTGCAAGTTTTCAAGGACTTCCCTCATGGTCAGATACAGAAATATGGCTAAAATGAGTGAAAAGGGCTGAGCGTTTAAACTTCAAAGGAAGTATGAGCCAGTCTGTGACCCAAGATGAAATAATTTATGATATGTTTGTAATGTTTTTGTGTACAAGTCTACAAAAATCAGCTTGGGACAAAGACCTTCTCAATTATTAGAAAAACCCTTCACAAAGCCTCTAAATCAGCCTTTTTGACAGATTCTAGCCTTACCTATGTATTCAGTTTTTTTATAATTCCCAACACACAACTGTTGACATGAACAAAGTCCAGCTCACAGCCATGTATCATCTGATGTTAGTTGTGGGATGATGTACCGATGCATCGGAGGATCACAATTTTTTACTTCTCGATACAAGTATCAATCACAGTCGCACACTAAATAAAAAATATTGATTCTTACCTTCAGTGTTTGCTTAAAAAACTGTTACATTAAACACTAATTAGTAGTGAAAATAAGTATTTTCATCCATTATGTCAGCTGTAAATCGTTAGTGTGCCAGGTATTTGGCCATGCTGTCTTTGAAAAAAATGGCTTAGCCACAGATAAGAGCACATGCATGTATCATGATACTGTTGGATTGTGAGCAAGGTATCATGATACGTATCGTATCACACTGCTGGTGCATCGTCCCAGCCCTTTCCAGTAAGTTTGGCTCAATTCTTAAATTACGCAGACCCTGTGGGACAAAAAGAGTCCTCATCTGTCCTTGTTCTCTGGCTACTTTAGCCCATCTAAAATGAAATTAATTCCATGTTTCCACAGAACATCACCAGTCACATATCAAGCTTAAACAATAAAATACTATGATACATAAACGATAACAATTTGCAGTTATTACTCACAACTTTGCATATTTTAAGTACCATATTTCACTTCTCAAGATTTTGATATGTGTCTTGAAAACTGGACGGGGATGGACAGACAAATTTAACAAATTTAATAATACAATTCATTAACATCAATTATATAAAAGAGTTCCCATAATAAAAACCATTTCATTGTGTCTGAAGATACTATCACAGTCAACACTGTCGATCTAGGCCTACATTTCAAAGTCTTATCAGGCAGACAAATGATCTTCATTTTGGTTTAAGAAATAAATGTTTTCTCTTCCTTGAGAATGTAACACATGATGTTTAATGGTCATCGGCCGTGATGCAGACCATGTAAGATATATCAGTATCAAGTTCCATAATATAACTACTACCTCTTGAGGTAAAAATGAAGCCAGTTTGCCCATACTGTTCGTTCCTAGTTGTTTGTTTACATCAGAACATCATTTATGTGATGTCACTGTGTGGGGCAAAGTCAAAATATTATGACTTTAAAATTCTTATTAGAAGCCGGATTCAACCAATCAGAGATCATGTTTCTTTAACATACAAGCGGATGCATCATGAGTGGAGTGCACTGTTAATATAATACCTAAATCACTATTCAAACTTTGTTTTAAATACATGTGGACAATGGCTTACAAAGAGTTAACTTCCCTTGTTGGGGACTACAACGAAATCGCAGAGATTTATTTAGGATTTTTATCCGAGCCCCTGGCAGGCAAATTGGGAAAAAGCATTACCGGGTAGTTTGTTCAAAATTGTTTTGTTTTTAAAGTTCATATTTTCTTAAATTCTAAGGTATTTTGAAATTGCATTAAGTGCAATAACATAAAACGAAGCATTAAAACCTGTTCCAATTTATTGGTCTTGTTATAAGTGAATACAGGTTCTAAAGCCTTAAAATTAGTTATATATCTTAATACACTGCAATATGACTTGAGAAATGTTAGATACAGATTGGGAATTTGTATTGACATTTATAGCAGACATGGCGCCGACTATCGGCCTCTGAGCAGGTCCAGATAAATTTCTAAATAGGTCGGCTTATGAATGAAGTAAAACAAGAAACAAAAAGAGATTTAAGCCTGAACTTTGTTGCTCTAAATCCTGCTTAATATTTAAATGTTGAAGAAAAGACATATGTTTTCTCATCTGCCTTGTATAGCTCTTAAACTAATAAACACATCACAACATTTATCAAGCAATGAAACTTCCTTTCCTCAATGTCCTAAGCACCATGAAAACCATATGGAGTCACATGAAACAAGCCCTGGGTATGGGATCTGAGAGCTGATATGGGTTCGGCTACAACTATGGCAGTACATCATCTTAAAGCAGGACTAGGATCATCCTTAATGGGCAGACCTAGCAGGTTTGACTCAAGTCATCGAAGCAACAGTTTTATGATGAATATGAATCTGATTATTAATTATGATAAGTACTCATTACACTGAGAAAACTAGACTTGGAGCACAGCCAAAGACTCTGATACAATGAGCCTTCGTCACTGGGTCACATTCACCTTTTCCCAACCCCTGGGCCCACTTGCACAAAGCGATCTTAGCACTAAGATGATCGTAACTCCCATACTTTAACATAGGCTTACAATAGTCGTAGCGCTAAGATGATCGTAATGCCCATACTTTAACATAGGCTTACAATAGTCGTAGCCCTAAGATGATCGTCCCGCCCATACTTTAACATAGGCTTACAATAGTTGTAGCGGTAAGATCGCTTTGTGTAAGTGGGCCCTGGTTTCATCACCATCTGATAGTGATTCATAAACACATGCTCATGATACAATCAGAATTATGCAACAGACTGTCATTTTAGCAGATATTTCTTATTATGGAAAGGGTTTTGTTGCTTTTATAGCAGTACAGCCATATCCTGATAAAGTTCTTAAACCTTACGTGTCAATACTGTTTGAACTGTCTGTACATCAAGAATTACAAAGTGGGCTTGGAGTGGAAAGTGAAAAGTGACGTTTATGCGAGACTTCCATTATATAATCGCTGATCTGCTATCCTGGGAACTGGAGTATTTGGCTGTGCCCTAAGACAGTCAGGAAACTTGTGACAGGACAGAATCGGGATAATAATAGAAAAGTTGTGAGAACAACACGACAACTTGCAACTGTATCTTCATATCCCGACTCTGTCACTCATCCTGTATACACTTGAATATTAGGAATGAACCAGCATTCCAGAATAACATTCAATATTCCTTGCATCAAGGAATACCAGGGGCCAGATATTCATCATGTGTAGTATTCAGCACCCTCATGAATATCTCCATTTTATCATCATAAATACCCTGGACCCATTCGCCAACAAAGCTATGTCAAAGTGAGTGAGTGAGTGAGTGAGTATGGTTTTTATGCCGCTTTTAGCAATATTCCAGCAATATCACGGCGGGGGACACCAGAAATGGGCTTCACACATTGTACCAATGTTAGGAATCGAACCTGGGTCTTCGGCGTGACGAGCGAACGCTTTAACCACTAGGCTACCCGACCGCCCCTGAGCAGATATAATCACTTTATACCGAGTATCAAGGAAACGTGTTTCTAATAAAAAATTGGGGACTTGTCAGAGCAAGCCCTCGATATATTTCATTAACTCAGGTGAATTTTATTTTGCTGGAAAATTGTTTACATGAGTAGGTCATACCACATGGCATTCCCAGTTGTATTTTAACCAGCATGCAACAAGGCTGGTTGAATACTGGAGATATCGCCACTTGTTGCAATCATGAAAGAATTGTATAATTTGATTGGATGACTATTTTTAGCTCCACATCATTTCAATAGGACTCAGAACAGAGCTATGGTCGCAAATAGGTACACAGTATTTATGATAACAGCATGGAGATATCATACCCTGGACTATCGAGGATGAGCAATCAGTGACTTTGAAAATAAGCTCCATTATTATATAGAAGTACATGGTAAGCATGGCAAACACAGTAAGTCAATAAATAGACATCAGATATGTGATACATCTGATCTTCTGACTAGTGAAGGACTAAGCATGGCCACATGTGATACAATGCAACCAGACAATCATGAAAGACATGGTGGTGTTCCTGTTGTATAAGGCCAAAAATGTGTTCCCTAGTCAAGCCTATTTTGGAGTCCAACCCCAAAATGTTTTTCTTGTTTTTCATCACCCTCTCAGTATTATAGATCTGTGTTTCATGCCAATAACATACATTTGTTGCTGTAGGTAAACCAGTCATTATCATCACATGAAAGTAAGGTTCTGGTAGCTCATGACGAATATGGCTACATGATATATAAGATATTTGAGGGTGAAAATATTGATATGGAGATTTCTCGGGTTAAAACAGAACAGGATGTTATCGTACTTGACCTGGAGGATCATGACAACAAGACAAGCATTTGAGCAGGTTTTCATCTTCTTAAACAGGTTAACTTATCAGTGGGTCATAACTGAGCATTTAAATAAATGGTTTTCAGGAATGGACATTTCAAATATTTATGAGTGAAGTTGGTCCCATTTTAGTGTTTTATGCAGAAATAAATCATGGCCTGAAGGTACACTTGATGACGCGCCAGTTCCTAAATAAAATTTGTGTTTTCTCTAAGACATGAAATCACAGGATATAACTCATCTGGTGTCCTTCTAAACAACACAAAACAAACACAGAGCATGAAGCCGTGGCTGTACGCTGCTACTAGCACTATTGTGTCAGATCTCTGTTGTCTACTGCCTTTAGCACAATACAGTGTCAGATCTCTGCTGTCTACTGCCTCTAGCACAATACAGTGTCAGATCTCTGCTGTCTACTGCCTTTAGCACAATACAGTGTCAGATCTCTGCTGTCTACTGCCTCTGGGAAGACCTCACATGTTTGACACAGACACATCAGGTGATGCTCACCCTACACGGTCCCTTCATCCCCTGCTGGAGACTGGAAACATGTGCTGCTACAAAGTGTGGACTTGAAGACCCATGCCTTAAAACCAGACCTGGAATTGCATACCCTGATTTTCAACATTAAAATGCCACACAATCACAGCATACAAGTTGAAATAGTCCCGGTATTGTACAGTTTCTTCCATGTCTGCAACACATGTGTTGAAGGTAGGAGTTATCTCCCCTGGTTGGGTACTAAAGTCAATGATATTGTTTGTCCGTCAAAACCCAATCCTTTATTGAGAATTTGTGTATCTAACATCATCTACACTGTCAGATCCAGGTACAGGGGGTGCAATGGATGTGGGGGATGTACCCCTTTTTTCCAACACATCAACCTGAATCAGACCCTATGATGTTTTTGTTCACTTTGTGAATTGGTTTTCTACAAAGTCCTGGATCTGCCTCTAGGACCTAAGAACTAATTTTCTTGCATAGTTTCCTAAAAACATTAATACAAGAGTTCAAAATTAAGGGAATCCTTGGTCGTTGAGTGTTGCTCTTACAGTAATTAACTCCCCATAAATTTTAACATTGGGGTTATAGAAATGGCCTCTTGACATCCATGCTTAATTTCAGCACTAAATAAATATCAGGTGTGTGCAACAAAGTACGTTCAGCTGGTTGTATGATAAGAACATTATGAAAATTAAGTAATCTTATTATTCTGACATTGTGGTTACTCAAGCACAAATGAAAGGTTATTCTTGTATACCTGCACACATCTTACAAAATGGCCTAACAATGGTACATTGAAACAAATTATTTTCTGGAATGTTCAAGTGACCATCCATCCATCTTAATGAGATTCATTCAAAGTGTATTTATTGTCAAAATAAATTTGTATTCTCAGTTGAACAGTATTTGTCCATTGCAAGAATAATTTAAATACCTTACATTATTTATTCCGATGGAATAAAATATGTTAAAACTAAACACTATAACAGTACAAAACTTGGGTTGGTAAACAAAAACAGCTGACAGTTTGTGGTCCGCCTTCCAAAGGGACCAAACTGTCTGAGACCTGCAATTTGCTGGGTTACATTCCTTAGGCGTGCCAGAATTCTATGATGATGGGTTTGAATCTGCAAGTCGTCCAGCTTATGTTTCTTGGTTTGTCAGCACCACAGCCATGCTTGTAGGTTTCACCAAAGTGGCAAACATCTTCAGCTGCATCACTTTGACGGTTGCTCCCAAAACAAGGTGTAAACGGTAACACATTTACAACGTCACCAGTCGCTATGTATCCATTCCCTTAGTTGTTTGCAGCAGTATACAGGCCTTCTTTCTTTGTTTCTTTTGAAGACAGGACACACATACACTACTCAATACAGAGTTGTAATATTTTTCACATAACACATTAATTGGCACAGAATTCATTCATGTCATGTTTGCTGAAAAGAAATCCCACAGCATCAGGTAACAGTTCTCAAAATGCTGAGTCATCATAAAACAAAACATCATCACTGTGATGACAAGGACGCATAAGTACGAAAATAAATCAAATCTGATCCATCTGAGAAAATTAAATTAAACAGTCATGGTAGAATTTTATAAAAGATCCAAGTTTCTGCATGTTCAAAAGGACAAGGATTCTTTTATGAATAAAAATGAACAACGAATTGTTCAATTTGTAAATACTTGGTAAGATCCACCATTAAAATATCAGTCATAAACATAACAATCTTTAAAAGCACTCCCCGTCTTAAACAACGGGAATGATCACAACAACCGTGATCATAAATCTGATCAGACTGATTCCACAACCACAATGATGAATACCTATGAATCCGACTATCAGTGTCTATCCAGAACTAGATTCACATGAAATCATTACATGCTACTACTATGCCAGTGCATTTCCATGTGAATCTGTATTTCCAGGTTCTCCAATTCTAGTGGACAAATGCTCCAGCTCTTCACGGAGCGACCGGATGAAAGGCCGGGGAGAGGCTCCAGGCTCAAGACTGGACACAACATCCACTTCATCTTGACCGGCCCAGGTCTTCGTGGGAGGCTTATGTGGGCCTCCGTTGAGACCTCCATGGAGACCTCCGTTGACACCTCCATTTTCCTTCACAGAGTCCTGTGTGTGAGATTTACTCCCGAAAGAATGCAATGGTATGTCCTCATAGCCTGTCATTCCAGGGTAGCTGGTGTCCCCATTGGGCAGGCCAGACTTGCCCATCCCCGTCCCGATGCCGTTAACCGTTTGATGTTTGGGCTGGGAGGGTTTTGAGTTTGTGGTACCCTGGGGGTCAATGTCTAAGTCTTTAGTTCTGATCACAATAGGCTTGGCTGGTTCCGTGGCATAGTAGCTGTCACGCATGCTGGTCGGGTACGACTCGCTGAAGGTGGTTGTCTGAAGGCGCTCCTGTGTCGGGGTCTTGTCCATCACAGTCTGCAACAAGAGATGACAAATAGTGAGCGGGGCCTTTTGGTACTTCATCAACTACAGTCTATCTTAAAATGAATATGAATTACCTCCCTTTGCACTTCGGTTACTTGGTGTACTTATGAGTGAGTATGGTTTTACGCCGCTTTTAGCAATATTCCAGCAATATTACGGCGGGGGACGCCAGAAATGGGCTTCACACATTGTAACCATGTCAGTAATCAAAACCTGGATCTTCGGCGTGACGAGAGAACGTTTAAACCACAAGGCTACCCGACCGTCCCCGTGGTGTACAGTTCAGCTTGCACAATTCTGTACACTCTGCCATTTACACAAATAATACACAACATTTAATCAGAGAAGGCTTTTTTTTGTTTTTTTTTGGGGGGGGGGGGGTTGTAGTGGCCAGAGACAATATACAATGCATTTCATCAATTGTTATTCAAAAACTTACTTTTCTGTTTGATTTTGTTGATGGATCTTCTTAAAGTGATGTAGAACAGAGCTAAATTTACATTTTATGTCCTGATTGAAGCTACCGACTCCAGTCAGTCAAATCCAGAAAAAAGCAAAACAAAGGACCGGCTTATACTGCGTACCTGTGTTTGTGGTAGGGAGATGAGAGCTACCTCGTCCGCCGCCCGGTAGGGGCTCCAGGTCTCCAGCCTGGGGGACCCTTCCTCCTGCCCCGTGTAGGTGGGGTTGAAGTACAGCGGGGTGTGCTTCTTCTCTGAAAGCCAAAGGGAGACACATAACAGATGATTGCCATCAGTTTTGATTTTTGCATTTGAAAATAAAGTGATTTCACAAAAGGGGATGTGTCACAAGCTGAAAAGCCAATTTCAATTTTGAAAATATTTTTATAAACCAATCACTTTGTTTTTTCAGTTGTTGACACTTAACAGATATTGTTTTGTAAAAAATGATTAAACAGATATGAATAACTGTTTTTTTGGCAACACATACACCAATAATTTAATAACATTTACATGTAACTTCAACAACAGTTCAAATTTCTTTCTGTCCACATGCATTTGTTCTTAATCATAGTTGGGAAGAGTGAGTGAGTGAGTGAGTTTGGTTTTACGCCACTTTTAGCAATATTCCAGCATGGCGGGGGACACCAGAAATGGGCTTCACACATTGTACCCATGTCGGGAATCAAACCCGGGTCTTTGGTGTGACGAGCGAATGCTTTAACCTATAGGCTACCCGACCGCCCAGTTGGGAAGAAGCCAGACGCTGAGTATTTTGTAACTTGTTAGTGTCCAAAATCCCTGCAACAGATAACTCCCAGCACTTCCAAAGGACAATGGTGAAGCCTTGTGGTTAAAGTGTGGTCGCTCCACAAGGGTACGATCTGTGAAGCTCATTTTGGGTTTGACTAAACCTCTGACTTCAAGGCTGTAAGGTGGTGGTGGTGTTAATCTTGTTCACTTACCTTCCTCTGCTGGCTGCTTTGATTCCTTGCTCTCTTTAGGGACAGATCCATTAGCTCTGGAACCAAAACAACATCCTTTTAATTGTTATAAGGGTCAATATGAAACAGCCAAATAGTAAAAAAAACAAACAATATCTAAATATACCAAAAAATTGCATGAATGTACTCGCACGATTTCAAATGACCTTGCAACTTTTTGTGACCTTTGTTATCCTTGACCTCTCACCTTGGGGTGACCTCTGATGCGTCGTCCTTCTTCCGACTTTCAGAAAGGCTTGTGTAAGATAGCTTTGTTGGACTTGACACAGGGGTCACCTTGTTCCTGAAACAGAGTTTCATCATTTCAACCAACATCCAACAGGTGATGCAGACAACATTCTTCCCTTCACTGAACACATGACTAGAACATATTCCTACAGGAAGGTAAAGGTGTGAAGAGCGAATGCTTCAACACCAAAGTAACCAAACTGCCCCTCAATGATTGAGCTTGGAGTAACAATAATAACAAGTTCAGCATCAGATTCCACTCACCAATTAAAAGCTCACGGCACCACATTATGATTACCAACTATCAAGTTTCATTCCCAGCTCCACCCCCCCTACCACCCTCTATAGGGAGTATACAACCTAAGCTGCCAGTGAGACGCTAGAGTGAGTTGTGTTTAATGCCGCTTAGAACAGTATTCCAGTTATATCACGGTGTGTCAGCTTAATGTGAGAGGAAAGCCCGAAGTCATGCAGGTCTTAGACGTTAACTTGGTGAAACCCATAAGCACGGGTATGGTGCTGACGAACCTAAAACATATTCAGGGCGGACTGGGATTCCAACCAACAGTCATATAGCCTTCCGGCGTGCCAAAGGGATGCAACTCCGCACAGCGAATTGCAGCGCCTTAAAACTAGGCCACCCGTGCCCCCATGAGGTGCTTGAAGAATAACAATGACATTACCATTTCATCCTACCGGGTACCCACTCACTGGCGAGTGAACAAAGGTATACTTTGAACAAAGTCACACGCCTGAGGAGACACATGTAACATGTGTTTCAGTGTGGAGCAGGATTTCTGATGGATCGAGTTGAGAATTTATGATACAGCAGCTTGTTTCGATTATGAAAGAACCGTGTAATTTGAGTGGATGTCTGTGTCATTTGAGACGGACGTATGACAAACATATTGTGGCAATATGTCCAGCACACTTATCATGTCAGAGTGGAGTCATAATACCCTGGATAGGTTGTTACCAAAGTAACGGCAATATCACGGTGGCCTGTGAGGTGAGGTGAAATGAGTTTAATATTGCGTTCAAGATTATTTCACTTTTACAGTGACATGGATGCACAGGTGCATGTGTCTAGTACAGACTAATGCCGATTTTATAGTACTATCCCTTGCCGCAGTTTAACATGGATGCCCCACTCAGATACTTCATATGGATTCCTAGCTGACCAGACCTTTTTTATCCCTTTAATGCCAACCGCCAGGCAGGGTAGCAACAAGCACCATCTTTTGACATCTTTTGGAATGACATGGCCGGGGTATTGACCTACCAAATTTATTTTTGGTTCGTTGTTTAATGCCACACTCAGCAATATTCCAGCTATATGACAGCAGTCTATAAATAATCAAGTTTGTAACAGACAATCCAGTGATTGATATCATGAGCATCAATCTACAATGTCATGCATCAACCAAGTCAGCAAGTCTGACCATTCAATCCAATTAGTTGCCTTTGACAAGCATGAGTTGCTGAAGACCTATTCTATCCGGATCTTCACAGGTCCCTATTTTCTGACTCTCTATCCACAACACCCTAGATGTGGTTCAGTAGTCTGTGGAAGATGGCCACACAGGTCGCAGGAATCTATCACACTGATGAAACCCAGAAGCAACTAGGAATCATTATCAGAGAAAATCTGGGATTCAAACCTACAAGTGAATCCAGGCATTGCTAAGGAGGGGGCACGGGTGGCCCAGTCGTCTAAGGCGCTGTGATTCACTGTTGCATTCCTTGGGCACGCCAGAAACCTATAATTGTGGGTTCGAATCCTTGTTCGCCCCGATTCTGTTACTAGGTTTGTCAGCACGATACCCGTGCTCGTGGGTTTCACCGAAATGGTAAATGTCTGAGACCTGCATCACTTCGGGCTTTCCTCCCACATTAAGCTGACACACCGGGATACAACTGGATTACTGTTAAAAGCGGCGGTTAACCCAACTCACTCACTCACTCATTGCTAAGGAACATGACTCTTCATGATACATTGGGTCTCCAGGACACGCTGTATAGGATCATGGAAGTAAGTTAATTGTTCAGTGGGGAGAAAGGAAATCAGCTGGGGTGGAGGTCATCGTCCAGTATCTGATTACCGCACAACATTCCACAACATGCCCATGCAGACATCGTACACCCAGGAAACAATGTGGGTCAACCATCATGATGACCTTGGTGAGGTTAAAAAAGGTCAACAAATAAAAAAACTAAAATCAATCTCATTAAAATCAGATCTTAGTTTTCGCTACCGCTAAACAAAGATCTGAGGACATCCCATTACGGGTCACGTCAGAACGACCTTTCGCGAATTTTGACCGACCAATGAAATGACTGACAAGAAATCGACAGTAGCCAATCACAAGGCAGCTTTCTTGAGCTTTACGACACTAGTTTCAAACTGGCGACTATGTTTCGAAACATATTTTGACGTATTCTCGATTAAAAAAAATAAAACCTGATAAGAAGAACATTCTGGAATGGCTTATAGATAGCCTAGATTGTATGGATATAATCATAAAACCCTATTTGTTGTTCGGAATACCCCGTGTTAAATATTTCGTGATTGCATGATAAGAAAACACATTCCGTCTGTCACTTTCATGATCTGGAAAGCGACGCTCTGATTGGTTGGATGAAAGGTCGTTCTGACGTGACCTTTAATGAGATGTCCTCAGATCTTTGTTTAGCATAGCGAGAACTAAGATCTGATTTTAATGAGATTGAACTAAAATTCACATGCCATTCATTCAAAACAAAAAGTATACTCAAAATTACAGGAAGATACAAACAAAAAAACATTCATGCATCATAAAGACTATTTTGAGCCACACAGCAACTGCTTGTTGTGGTCTAACACAAGGGAGATAATCATTGGTGAAAAATGATAATAAAAACACCATTTGGGCACCAGTTTGAACCAAAGTTACCTTTTCTTGCCGTAGGATAAAACCGACCTGGCAAACATATATACAAAAACATAAGAAAGATTTTCTAAATGAACACTTTTTTGGTATGTAATACATTAATCTAACATGGTCTTGGAACAAAACAATCTGCTGACATTTTAGAAGTACTGAAAATGTCCTGAAAAGTATCTCAATTTAATAGTTTCAGACCTCCAGAAATAAGGCTAAACAATAAAAAGAAAGGGTTCTAAAAAGGCAGCTCTATAATGTTGGTGTGAAGGAGCGGTCTTGATATTTTTTATCATGATAAAGCATGCTACCTAGGCCCAGAGATCTATTTTGTCTTGATTTAGTAATAAAATAAAAATGCACTTGGGCTGCAGTCCATTTGTAGACTGCTGTCAGTTAGCCTAAGTGTCTCCCTGCATTGTAGTCTACTGTGCATTGTACTGACGACAGACAGACGGACTAAGTCTGGATTACACAAGCTAGTGATTGATATTACGAGCATTGACTGACGTCATCAGGGCATGATTATGTGTTATAAACAATCAACAAGCCTGAACACCTCATACGACAAGCATAGAGGGACCAGTTCTAACCTGTTTCCCCAGGGTCTCCCATCTACACTTAGAGGTGAGCGTCAATTCTCGATTCCCTCAGCCCATACTTAACCTCTAATGCCCATACAATTTTGTGAGTGATGCTCAACCACTTAACTAATCACTTGTACCAGATTGAAAAAAAACTAGGCATGCTAAAAACTATGCTCTGTACAAAAAAATTATTTTTATTAGAAAAATCAAACTTCTTTGAAAAGCCACTGAAGAAAATGCAAGCATAACTCAATGTTATGTGTCAATGACATGCTGTACAAATTCTCTCCAAATGCAGCCCTCGGACTTCCGCTACCGACCATATTCTCCATCATCCACACACACTAGGGATGGGACGGATAGACACTGAATACCTAGATACCTTAAAATATTTTGGGAACAGGATCAGACCTTGTCAGTGATAATTTCTGGTGATTCATCGGTTCTGGTTCTGTCCCACATCTTAGACTATTACTTCATACATACTGAACAGAGCATAACTGCAGCCTGCTTAGAACTTACATCTAGAACCTTCTCTGACTGAACATCTCCCAAACTAGAACCATCTGACTGAATCCTCCCCTACTAGAACCATCTCATCTCTGACAGAACACACACACCCCAAACTAGAACAACCTCTGACTGAACACGTGTGCACCTAGAACTCCTCTGACTGAACATGTGTGCACCTAGAACCCCTCTGACTGAACACATGTGCACCTAGAACCCCTCTGACTGAACACGTGTGCACCTAGAACCCCTCTGACTGAACACCCCCAAAACTAGAACCACCTCTGACTGAACACATATGCACCTAGAACCCCTCTGACTGAACACGTGTGCACCTAGATCTCCTCTGACTGAACATGTGTGCACCTAGAACCCCTCTGACTGAACACATGTGCACCTAGAACCCCTCTGACTGAACACCCCCAAAACTAGAACCACCTCTGACTGAACACATGTGCACCTAGAACCCCTCTGACTGAACACGTGTGCACCTAGAACCCCTCTGACTGAACACGTGTGCACCTAGAACCCCTCTGACTGAATACGTGTGCACCTAGAACCCCTCTGACTGAACACGATTGCACCTAGAACCCCTCTGACTGAACATGTGTGCATCTAGAACCCTCTGACTGAACACGTGTGCACCTAGAACTCTGACTGAACACGTGTGCACCTAGAACCCCTCTGACTGAACACATGTGCACCTAGAACCCCTCTGACTGAACACGTGTGCACCTAGAACCCCTCTGACTGAACACGTGTGCACCTAGAACCCCTCTGACTGAACACGTGTGCACCTAGAACCCTCTGACTGAACACGTGTGCATCTAGAACCCCTCGGACTGAACACATGTGCATCTAGAACTCCTCGGACTGAACACATGTGCACCTAGAACCCCTCTGACTGAACACGTGTGCATCTAGAACCCCTCTGACTGAACACGTGTGCACCTAGAACCCTCTGACTGAACACGTGTGCATCTAGAACCCCTCGGACTGAAAACATGTGCATCTAGAACTCCTCGGACTGAACACATGTGCACCTAGAACCCCTCTGACTGAACACGTGAGCACCTAGACTCCCTCTGAGTGAACACGTGAGCACCTAGACTCCCTCTGAGTGTGTACCTACCCTATGCTGGACCTGCTGGAAGAGATCAGGGAGAACGCATCGTCCAGTAGCTTGTGCATCCTTCGCTTGGCCTCGTCCAGAGACTCCCCGGACTGAGATGATCCCTCCTGCTCATCCTCGGTGAAAGCCTCATTCTGGAACAGGTTTCTGATTGGTCAATTGCTACATCAGTTTATCCAAGCAAACATATGTACACTCTCTCACATTCAGTATCTTTTGGCTTACAAACGTTGGAGACTCTCAGTTTTGTACTGCCATGTCTGCCAATTTAGTTTCATCAAAGTTTGAATTAAGTTTGCTCACTACCCCTCACTCTCTGAAAACAGATTTAACTTGATATGTAAGTTTTCAATAAGTGAACCCCCCTGTCAATTTGATAAACGCCCAGGACACTTATTAGGGCTAATAGGTGACTTGAAGTGAAATGGGGTTTATTGTTGTGTTCAAGATTATTGCACTTATACATTTATAGAGCGACATGAATGCACGTGTGAGTGAGTGTGGCTACTTGTACTAGTCCCAACTAATGCCGATTTATAATGCTAGCCCACTGAGATACCATGCCACAGTTTAATATGAATACCCCACTCAGACACAGTAAACTGACTCCCAGCCGACCAGTCCTTGTTTTAGCCCCTAATGCCAAGCACCAGGCAGGGTAACAACAAGTACCATCTTCTAATGTCTTTTAGTATAACGCGGCCGGGATCCAACCCCAGACACTCTGCTCTCTGGGTGGACGTTCTACAACTAGACCACAGAGGCGGTCTATTACGGCAAATACATTAGTAGGTTCATATGTGTCAAAATAAATTATGCATATTATCCACTTCATGTTGTGGATTATTTGATTACTTTTGTAGATAAAGGTACTTGCTAACTACAGATATGCTATGTATATGCAAATAATTAAAGTAAATACACACTGACCAACATATACAGTGAGTCTAAAACATTATTCTTCACACTGTGTTAGAGGTATGCATTGTATGTGGATCTTTATCTACTCCATACTGTGTTGACATGAATCTTATTGTACTCCTAGTTGTTCCAGAGTTTATGATCAAAGCTACCAGGAAATAAATAAGGGCTATTTGACAATTGCTGAAGTGTCTGTCTGCCTGTCCGTCTGTCATCTATGCGACATAGATAGTCCTGCCACTCAAACGATATGCATCTTGGAGAATATAAAAAGTTAAGTTCACAATCCAACTGTGTGTTATTCTCTTGTAGTTTTACTCACAGTATGTCCTTCTTGTGGATCTTTCTTATGACGAGTGGACCTGAAGAAATTACAAAAGAACTCATCAACATAACAAAATTAATAATTATATAATTTTTACATTACTGTCCTTGATAAACAAAAAGAAACAATAAGATTCTTGGACATCCAAACAACACTGAGGGTTGATTATGAGGTACATGTGTCACTAGTGGGTGTACAGAAGTTCACAAGCAGAATGGGCTTGTACAGGAGACCAAGGGTTGAGGGGGTGTTACATACGTCCAGTATACTCCAATTGTGACACATGTAATTAACTCATCACGAGTCCACACGTGACAATTTAAAGATGTATTTTCGGTAAAATATTGTTTCTGTGACATATACTTTTATCATCCAAAACTGGCCTCAAGAGACCATTGTGACATCATCGGTTACAATGACATCACAATCAAATGACATCACTCATCTCTCTGCTGCTAAAGCTGTACTTCCAGCGGTACTTTGTACACGCAAGATGCCGCCTATTACTGTTTACAAACTGAACATGTTGGCAAGAATATATTGGATCAAAAATAGAATCTTACCCGAGTGTCTTATGATATCAAATATATCAACACTTGCTGATAAAAGTTTAAAAATCCTCAGAAAGCATTGGAGTTTAATCTTATATCGACTCATTTTTATATATTTGATATCAAAGACACGAAGGTGATATTTTCTATTTATTACCTACGAGGGCAAACAAATCAGGGTTCATAAAAATCACATGTGCCCTCGGGTCATATCACGTCACGAGACAACAGTGTATTGTTTCTGTCATCCGGACCGCATTGTTGTATTATTCAAATCTTATTGTGACGTAAGGTCAAAATGACGTCACACAAGAAACAACATCATAGCTGAAGATTCATGACGTCATTTGGCAAAATGTGGTTCTGCTGCTGTTGCAACTTGCCGTCCTAAACACTAAAATTCGTCTCTGTATGTAAACCTCTTCTTCGTAATACAAGAACATAATATTCGTGTTCATGTCAAAGTGTGTTCATGACACGAGTGTCGTATACATAGCATGACATGAACACTCATATAATATCCTCTATTTATCTTGTGACCACCACTGAACTTTTAGTGGTGTAACTCAAAGTGATGATCAAGATCAACTATGATATAGATGTACCACACAGTGGGCGGTTTACCGTTTCTTTGGTTTATGCATAAATACGTCCGGGAGGTTGCCGTCCTGGTCAGGGGAGCCGAGGACAGCATCAATCTCCTTCTGGGCCTTCTTGTACACCTGCCTGACCTCGTGATCTCCACTCTGAGGGGGGTCTACAAAACAGAAATATGGGACATCAGATCAACCTACTTTATACGAGCTGACATCTCTGGTATAATCATTGGTGTGTCGGCCCCATGCTTGTGGGTTTCATCACATATCTAGATTTCAAAACCTAGTGTCCTTGGCAGGAAAATTGGGGGGAAATAAGTCAAAACTGACATTTTTTATAGTTCTTAACTTCTTAAATACAGAGGTATTTCCTAAATGCAGTCAGTGTAATGTATAACTAAGCATTAAAGCCTCATCCTATATATTGGTCCTGTTATCAGGGAAATAAATGTAGACTCTTATAAGCTGGAGTCTTATGTTTTGATCACTGATCACTGATATTTATGGTCAATATCTGCTCCATCAGAATGTCCTGATTCAGTTTGTTTTAACAACGTGGTAAGCAATATTCCAACCATATCACGGCAGCCTGTAATGTAATGTAATAACTGATGTTATGATCCCACACTGGCGTGGTACAATAACATGCAATCAGCCATTACAGTCTTATCACAACTGTCGCCAACAAGCATAGGTTACTTAGGGCCTTAAACTGCACAGATCTACAGGTACGAGGGGCGTTCAGTAAGTTTTGCACATTCAATAAGACCTGTCCTGTTCCGGTAAATGAAATCTACCCTACATGGAAGATGCTTCCAGGATGATGAGGACGAGGAATAAGTGTATTGAGGTGAATGGAGATTATATTGAAAAATATAAATGCAAAGGATATCATGTGACTTGGTCTTACATTGAAGTTGCAAAACTTATTGAACGCCCCGACATGACTCTGTATTGAAGCAGGGACTAAAGCAGATACCTGTCTTACCTGTGTTACCAAACCTTTCTCTCTTGCGCTGCTCTCTCAATCGTTGTTTGTTCTTTATTCTCTCCATCTCAGCTCTCTCAAGGAGTTCCTCCTCCTCCTGAAACACAGTGGGTCAGTTCGGTTTAATGCTGCTTGAACAGTATTTCAGTCATATGACAGTTTGTCAGCTTGATCTAGGTGGAAAGCACAAAGTGATGCAGGTCGTAGATGTTTACCACATTGATGAAACCCAAGGAAAAAATAGAAACATAATCAAGGTGAATCTGGGAGTAGAACCCAAGATCATAGGTTCCTAGCACACCTAAGGGAGGCAACTCTGATCAACGAATTGTGGTATCAGTAATACACGCTGGATGGAATGAACAGGTAAAACATGATCTTACTGTAATGGATCTGGTAATGGAATATATGAAAGATTCATCCCTTTTTTCAAAACATATACTGTATGAGGTGACATTACAGTTGTAGTGGGTAACTCACTAAAACAAGAAAACTTACAACTTTATGGATAACAACTTCAGCAATGTTTTGATGTATAAAGGTGTATGTTTTCTTATTTACCCACCAACTTCTAGAATGCCAAAGAAACTAAAACACATGTTGATTCTATTACTACCTGGGTTGTCACAGAATTAATTTTGTTAATGCTGATGTTATTACTATAAGAACTACATATTAATACTCAGGGCCAAGAATCTCATTTAGGAAAACAACCAGTTGCTCTCACAATCAGTTTACAATCAGTTTAGGATCAGTCTGTAATAGTCAGATTTTCAAATTAACCCAATATATAATGAAGAACCAGTGTACATGGAGACGGGGATGTTCACACAACAATGTGTGGCACTATCTGTGGTCGATGCATGATGATTGCAATCCACACTGTGACAGTGTTATGTGGCAGGAGAGGTGAGGTGAAATGGGGTTTAACGTCACGTCCAAGATTATTGCACTTATATAGCGACGTGCATGTACGTGTGTGTGTGTGTGTGTGGCTGCTTGTACTAGTCCGAACTGATGCCGATTTATAGTGCTAGCTCACTGAGATACCATGCCGCAGTTTAACATGAATGCCCCACTCAGACACAGTATACTGACTCCGAGCCAACCAGTCCTTGTTTTAGCCCCTTAATGCCGAGCGCCAGACAGGGTAACAACAAGTACCGTCTTTTAACGTCTTTTGGTATAACACGGCCGGGGAATAGCAGGAGAGACTGCTGTAAGTTTACTGTTTGTGGATGTAAGTGGCAGGAAATGATTGAAGTGCTGGTAAAATCAGAGTAGTGGTGTGGCCAGATTTTAGCGGTAGACATTGGCAGGGACCAATTTAGGCTTAAAAGAATAAAAGAACTGGTTCTCAGGCAATGACTTTTAAAAATATAGGGCGGGCAGTGTGTCTTTTTGTTTTTTTTGCTTATTTAAACTAGTATGTAACCAAATAAACAGTTGTGTACCATCGACCTGGGAAAGGGCCTCCCTACATAAACAAGCATACAAACTTCTATTGCCGCCATGACCATAACACCCGATGTGCAGTAAAGCAGTGGGCATGTAAAGGGAAGTAACTGCCTGCAATATTAATTCACATTTTTTGAAGTATTAGGATTTATAATATTGTTTTGAAATAAAATGGAAATAAAAACAAAAGGTGTGGCAGACTTGATGATGATACGGGTGGTGCATCTTTGTATCTTGAACATGGCAGTTTGATCGTTCAAGAGGTTTCCGGATGGGACAGTTTATGGAAGGTTGGCTGTACCTATATAAGAGCGACACCAGGGCGGTTCGAAGCCTTTCATAAACATCCAGTGATGTCATCCTATTGCTCTCCAGTCGGGATAAATCTCAAAAACTGGGATGGTATAATATCCCCAGGATTTTATGAATACGACTTCTGTTTGTATTGTAACGTGAATGTTTCTCGCTAGAAATTTATTTTGCATTTGAACACAATGTAATGAAATGTGAAATCCACTGACAAATGCTTTCTCTATATTCCTGAGGATCGAACATGTAACCTTTGTATCTGTAGCCCAGTGAGTGTACGCTGATAAACCACAATGCTTTTAAGAACGCCTTTACAAGCACACTTCTTGCACTTTTTCGGGTTCACATTTAACAGTGACAATATACTGGACAATCATGAGTGCACTGATATATATTAGGGCACCTGTTATTTATTGCAGCTGCTACTGATTTGACCCATGTATTGCCTTTTGTGACTGTGATCCTAAAACTGTGGTTCATTACAATTTGTAAATTGTGTGGTCATTTACTGATTTCACAATTTAGTTCCGCACAAACCTGTTTCTTGGTTAACACCTTTGCATTTTATTGCGGAAATCACCTCATAACAACAGACTAACCTGGGCAGAGGCAGGTGGCTCGCTGTGCAGGGGTCTGCTGTGTCTGGGTATAGGTAGGGGTTTGGGCCTCGGCTCCAAACTGTTGTCAATCTGGGAGCTTGAATCATCAGCTAGTGAACAAAGATTAAGCTGATCAGGTGGACAGAAGAGATAGGTCAGACAGTTCTCCAGATATCATACCTCCTAAGTTCCATACACTTAGATACACCTTTGATGGCTTGCAATGCTTCAATGAAGCATCAAACTACTTTCATTGGCTGATAGCTGGTAAACCCCAAATCTATTTTAAGCTACCACCTGTATATTCTACTTGTTTCTCTTACTGCGTATCTCTGCTAGGTATGGTAGGTGAGACCAGCAGCTAAAAGTTTACTATGGAGATGTTTTAGAGAAGTGGCTCTAATGTGTCAGCAACACCATGATGATGAGACAAAGGTGAGGTCCACCTTGAGAGGGTTCACATGGGAAGCTACCCTGAAGCCACCAGTGACGGTGGTGACATAATCTCACTTCTCAATATCAACTTCAAGGATATTTTGCCCTACTTTGTACAGTTTGGGCAATCTAGGTACATCTACTACAGAAGTTGCATCTTGTGGTAACTTTGGCACAGCTACACAGGGACACATTTCCTGTTCTCCAATGAAAATGTAATCAAATATTTGGCATGAATTTATAGTTGTAATCTGCATGTACATGTAACCTTACTCTTATACTTAAGTTTAAGGGAAAGATCAGATTTGCAAACAAAGTTTTATTTGACAAGGAAAACAAATCCAAAATTATGACTTTTATTATAATTTCTATTTCAGACTACACACCTCAGTAATCAAAGGCTTTGTTATAAGAATCAGGAACTGTGAGGATCCGGGATAGAAAAGGTCTTCAGCAACCCATGCTTGCCGTAAAAAGTTATTACGCTTGTCGCTTGTCGTTAGGCGACTAACGGGATCGGGTGGTCAGGCTCGCTGACTTGGATGATGCATGTCTTCGTCAGAGATATACCGATAAATGGTCTCTGTCTTCGTATCCCAATTACGTGGATTGATGCTCACAATGTCAATCACTGGATTGTCTGGTCCAGACTTGATTATTTGCAGACTGCCATCATATAGCTGGAATATTGCTGAGTGCGGCGTTAAACAACAAACAAACAAAACTGTAAGAATCAGTGAGTTCAGAGGAAGTACTGTGGAGAGTTACCTTCTCTTGGTATGTTGTTCTGCTTCGTCCCCTTCCTCCTGGCCGGCGTGGCGTAGCGGTCATCCTCGGACACGTACGTCATGGAGTCATTGGCTTCTGACCGAGGACTGGACAATGGATGCCTGGAAGGACGAGATAGAACATCATCAATTTCAGTGATTCAACCTCCTATACAGGGATCATGTAAACATCCAACCAAAAACACCTTGTGATCATGAATACATTCAACCTCCTACACCCAGTGATCATGAATACATTCAACCTCCTACACCAAATAATCATGAATACATTCAACCTCCTACACCAAGTGATCATGAATACATTCAACCTCCTACACCCAGTAATCATGAATACATTCAACCTCCTACACCCAGTGATCATGAATACATTCAACCTCCTACACCAAGTGATCATGGATACATTCAACCTCCTACACCCAGTGATCATGAATACATTCAACTTCCTACACCCAGTGATCATGAATACATTCAACCTCCTACACCCAGTGATCATGAATACATTCAACCTCCTACACCCAGTGATCATGAATACATTCAACCTCCTACACCCAGTGATCATGAATACATTCAACCTCCTACACCCAGTGATCATGAATACATTCAACCTCCTACACCAAGTGATCATGAATACATTCAACCTCCTACACCAAGTGATCATGAATACAGTAAACTACGGTTATAACGAACTCGCTTATAACGAACTGACGGATATAACGAACTACTTTTTTGGTCCCGATAATTAGCTGTATTATGCTGTATATATGCTTATAACGAACTACGGTTATAACGAACTAAAATTAGTAGTCCCTTTGAGTTCGTTATAACCGTACTTTACTGTACATTCAACCTCCTACACAGGGATCTTGGAAACATCAAACCTTCTACACAGGGATCATGAGCTTTCATCCTCCCAGATGGACCCTGTGATATCTCTATAAAAATGTCAGGTACAACAAATAATAGATCATGACAGGTCCAAATTTGGACCACAGTTCCTGGTATTATTTTATCCCCAAGTCTTTCCCTCTTTGCCAGCTTGTGACTGACTTACTTCTTCTTCCTGTTGGTTCTGGCAACGTCCACCAGCTTCTTCACCTCCGGGTACAGCGTAGCCTCCTCGTCGGGGTCGGGGTTCACCTCGTAGGACATCTTCTTCCCGCTGGCCTTGATGAGCCCCGCACTGCTGCTCCGCTTGCTCCCCTGTTCAGGGGGGTAGTCGGGGGGAGCACCGGAAGCCTCACTCTCAACCTGAAACATACAACACACAGGCACTGTAGCTCACTCACTTTTATTCAAATTTGCAAAACAAATAAATGATTTGAAATTAAGAAAGAAATGAAGAATAAACAGCCTTTCATAAAATCGTTTTCATGAAAGAAAAGTTGGAATAATAAACGCATTTAATGTCTTTGGGCAGCTCATAATATTACTCATTCCATGTTGAACTCCTTAAAAATATGCATGTGCACACCCGCGGACATCTACGCACAGCCTCTTTGTCATTTCACCATGAGCAAGATAATTATTGGTTGTAACCTAGAAAGTGTGACTTCATCCTTTTCTTTGAGCTTGAAGACATCCTGTTCAAGTTCTGAATCACTAGGGTAATTGTATTTACTCTTACTGTGCAGTACACATTTCATTTTACATTCTTGTCCACGTTACTTTTACAAAGGAATATATCTTTGGATTTATACAATACTAGTATGCATTATCACAAGGTATATTTGCTTTATAAATTATGTTTTTTAAGTGTGCTTTTCAAACACTTGGAACACTGAATTTGACTGTGACATTGGCACTCTAAAACAAGGAACTTAGAACCCTGTAAATATTTACTATTCGGTATTAAAGAATGAACTCTTCTTCAGAGGAACGCCAATGTGCCGCTGAGCACATCACACATCAGTTGAAGGTAATTAATGTTGGTGGTGGAGAGGAGGTGGATGGGTGACGTCTAGGATTTTCACTTTACATAGTAGTGTCCCACCCCCCTGTGAAGATCCTGGATAAAATTGGTATTCAGAAACCCAGGCTTATCAAAAAAAGGCAAATATCCCAATTGCAAAACATTGATGCTCATGATGTCAATCACTGGTCAAGAATCGTCTATTAACAGATCACCGTGGTGAAGCTGGATTATTGCTGAGAGTAGCGTTACACAACAAACAATCATAAACAACAAACACGTTGGGTCTTCATAGGCAAGAGATTTTCTTCAAAATATGCCTCTGTTCACCCAGCAGTGATTGGGTATTCTGAAAGATAGCATCGTTCGTTCGTTCGTTCGTTCGTGAGTATGGTTTATGCCGCTTTTAGCAATATTCCAGCAATATCACGGCGTGGGACACCAGAAATGGGCTTCACACATTGCACCCATGTCGGCAATCGAACCCGGGTCTTTGGCTTAGGATTGTTAGTGTAAACCTTCTGGCACCTTAAAGGACAGTTTAACATTAAACGCACATGTTTTGGTTTGTTTGATGCTTAACGCTGCACTCAGCAATATTCCTGCTACATGAAAGTGGCCTGCAAGTAATCAAGTCAGGACAAGACAATCCAGTGATAGATATTATGAGCAATGATCCATGCTGTCAAGGTACCATGACACGTCATCAACCAAGACCCGAGTCTGACCACTCGATCCATTATGTCATCTCCTATGACCAGACTGAATATAATTGACTAAGACCTGTCAATAAGCAAAGAAGAGGTGAATTACCAGATCCTCAAACATTGCCACCTTGTTGGGAGAAGCTTTAACCATGGGTCTACCCTACCGCCCCTCAAAAAAGATATATTTGAATTCCTAATATAGCCCTGGAATCATTGACCGACAGTTATTTCGAACATCATCAACATCTATCAAGTTGATCCTTACAATAATGCACAAATGAGAAGAGAGCTACACTGCTCCAACAATCCTCACAAGAGGACTGCATTGGTCTGAAATGAAACACAATGGGTTCAATCTGTACCACACACCAGTAATTAAACATACAGAAAATATCTACCTCTCTTCTGCCCATGGATGTAGTCCAACACAACCTCACCTTAGTCACAAATGCACAGAGCTATCAAATTAACATTATCAATATGTGAGCATCGCATTTATTTCAGTGGCAACAGCTGGTCTGTAGACACATGTGATGCTTGCCCTTGTATCGTGGGATGTACAATTCTGAAAGTCAAATGTCTGTAGCAGGGTAGTGCCAGGACAACGGCACATTTTTCTGCAATTCTTCAAATAATAGGCAATGTCACAAAGGTAAGAGGAATCTTCTCACCCAAACACATCGGGTAATGTACTTGCGCAAGGGGGTGCATAATATGTCCTTGTGTTCTGACATGTCAAACTGATGTCAAATCATTTATTTTTTTCAAATACTGATCAGATCTAATCAATTCCTGTGGCGATTCCAGGTTAGAATAGGTATTCAGCAACCTCTGCTTGTCATAAGAGGTAACTCCATGGATCGGGAGGTCGGGCTAGGTGACTGGGTTGGTATAATGTAATCATTAAGGGCATCAATCACTGGATTGTCTGGTCATTCTATTTATCTTTACAGGCAACTGAATTAAATATGCCAGTCAGGCTCAGTGTCCTGGTTGATGGTATGTCATCATACCCCAAGTGCATCGATTTTTATGATAGCAATCACTGGATTGTCTGGTCATTCTATTTATCTTTATAGACAACTAAATTAAATATGCCAGTCAGGCTCAGTGTCCTGGTTGAGGGTATGTCATTGTGCCCCGATGGCTGCTTGCAATATCAGTTACTGGCATGCCTATCCAGACTATTTAATTACATATTACAGCTACAGCAGGGTAAGTGCTGAAGTCAGCTAACTAGATGCACCTAATCCCTGTTTGTCTACTTCATCTGCTGGTTCAACTGTGTAGTATGAATCATCGAACATCACAATTCATATCTCAAAATTCATTACTCACACTTTTGCACATTTTTGTCAAGAGGAAAGAAATTGTCACAATATTTGAAATTATTAAAGAAGTTTTAGGTGACTTATCATTTGAGAAATTAATGTATCTATATGGGGTAGTTGTATCAACTGGTAGCTTAATAAAACTAAAATGACCAAACATTCTTATAGTTTCAAGACTCAAAGGGCAGATTATCATTGGCAAATACTCACCTAGTAATCTCTTACAACACATGTAGCAAACGTAACTAACAGATTGAAATATAATCTTTCTTTAAAAAATAATCAAACATACTTCAATGATATGAAAATATGTAGAGACTTTCATTATGCATACTTGAAATAAAATCATACACACAAAATTCAAGAACTTGAAGGTAATCATCCAACTTTAATCATGTTCTGAGCAAAGACATTTGAGGCCTTTTTGAAACAATCCATCCAGCGATAAGGCCCTTTTTGGCACAAAAACCATCCCACTACACGGCCTTTCAAAATAATCCATCAACATCAAGGCTTATTAAAAGACATGAACCATCCAAAACAGGGTCCTTCAAAACAACCCATCCAACATCATGGCCTTTCAAAAAATAATCCTTCCAAAATCAACGCTTTCTCAAAACAAAAAAAACCATCCAAAAACAAGGCCTTTTTGAAAACAATCTATCCCCAAAATCAAAGCTTTTTCAAAACAAAAAACATCCCCAAACCAAGCAAACAAACCATCCAAATCAAGGCCTTTTCAAGCCTGACTTCACCTATCAAATCTATTTAAAATGCCTGCAACGCTGACAAGATTGTGACATAAATTTGCAACAGGAAACACAACTAATTAAGCCAAAGTAAACATGAAATTACAAAACTTACACATTTTTTGGAAGGAACCCTCACATAGCCAAGCACAGGAATGCTAATGTATCTGTCTGAATCTGAGTGTTCCACCCGGTACGGAGCTGATTGGTGCCGCTATGTATAGCCCCCTGAGCTACCTTTGTGAGGAGCAGTGAGACATTCGTGTGTGCTTCTAGCCGATCAAGGTGTTTAATAAAGCAGACCAGCTTGTAAGTAAACCATGGAGGTTAATAATTCAAACTGATCCGTCTTAACTTTCGGAAGGAAAGTCGATGAGAACAGCTTCTTTGCAAATTGAAGGACCAGGAGGTTTACAAGAAATGGATCTATTTTTATTTTATTTTTTGGTCTGTCTTTGTTTTTAATAGTGTCAATCACAGACAGTTAATCACTTGATCTGCAACTACCCACCAGCACTCCAAACTTAAGACTTTTTCAAGGAATCCACTTGGCTCATGGCAGTATTTTTCTAGGTGCCATTTCAAAATTATAGGAGCCATAATAAAATTTAAGGATGCACTTTGATTCAGGCTTACAAACATATAGATATTAAATTAAATACCGTATTCGATGTAATAAGCGCCCAGGACGCTCTCAAAATAGGGGGCTCTTATTAGAATATTATTTTGGTGAATAACACAGTTGTAAGATCATCAATTTCATGGTTTATGCTGACAACCTGAAATGTTTATATACGACAAATATATTTTTCCAGAATTTAACTGCCCATAATTAAGGGTGCATATAACACACGAGTGCGTATTATACACAAATAAAAAAGTCTTGTGTACATTGATCAATCGGAAGGGGTGCTAATTGGGATTGTTCACAAGCCAATATATCAGCAAATATCGCTGTAGGCGCTTATTAGAGCGGGGCGCTTATTACGTCGAATACGGTATATAGAGACAAGATTGAAAACGTTATCCACTGTTATCAACGAGTGTTGATATATTTGATATAAAAAGACACGAGGCTGAGATTTTATTTATCATCCAACATCGTTCTTCCATCATTCTTCCTTCCAGTTTTTAGACAGTAATAAGCAGTGTCTTAAGTGTAAAAAGTACAGCTAACAGCTTCAGTAGCAAAGCCATTAGTGATGTCATTTGATTGTGATGACATGGTAACCAATGACGTCACAATGGTCTGCAAGGTATTGTGATGAAATTTTATTGCAGCGATATCTATAATGTAGATATCGCTGGATCTCACCCAAGGATATCTCCTGTGGGAGCCAGTTTTGGATGATAAGTATACATTTAGGAAATTAAGAAACCTACATGTCTGAGACCCTTTCCCTGCTGTAGCTATATGAGCATTACAGGGCTGCTAACTGATCCAATCAACTACACTTGTACATGATCAATTTCACTGCCTGTCAGCCCAACCTGAAGACCCCAGAAAACCTGATCAAACCCATTTCAATTAAAAATATGAAAAATCTAGCCCCCAAAATATATTTAACTAACATCCAATACGTTGACACCACAATAGTCAATAATTTGTAATTATTGTCTTTACCATGCCTCAGTGCACCTGACTACCTGCCAAGAACGATCACACATTTCACCTGCTACCTGTCTGCTTGAAGTATACAAGGTATTCAAGGTGTACAAGGTGTACAAACCTTTCTGCCATCCTTTACGTCTGTGCTTGAACACAGGAGCCACTTTGTCATATTTCTGCAGTTGTATAAATCCAAGTGATCTGATTTCCATTAAACAAATATTGTTCATAAACGTGGTGACTTCTGTTTAGTGCCTCTGTTGACAGCGAGCCACAACATCAACGTGAGCAGACTTGTCATAGTGTTGTGATTGTATTGTTGACAACTGAGTACCTCCTTATAGCGCTGTCACACACTGCCTCACTATAAGGCACTTGGATTAAACATGGGTACACCTCAGTTATAGTGTGACAAATTAAGGTCAATTGTTAAAAAGAATCTATTCAATTAAGCTTGTATATTTGTAAGCTTGTTATCAACTGTTATTGACTTTAAACTGTTTTCTTTAAGCAAAGGTGGGTGAGATTGTAATATCCTTAAACAAAGAGTCTAATATTGACAAAATTGTTCTGATATTTGAAATTAAAATCTATTGATTATATTTGAAATATATAATTACATCATTTATCAATATGTAACATAATCTTATTTTCAAAATTACTTAATAAACATTTAAAGTTTGTAATTTACCTGACAAAATGGAGCAACATTAGTATGAAAAAATAAACAAGATGTCATGATGTGTCAGTTAAACCTTATGATGAATTCAATATCTATATTTTTATAACAATAAATGTTATCTGAAAATTTGCCCATGAGGCGACAATTGTTTAATTCCTTGTCTTGCCAGCTGCCATATCATAAATATAACGCTAATTATAAAGACGCAGGGGACAAAATTAAAGCAAGCACAGAATAACGTCTGACTTGATTTTCAAATCAAATAGAAATAAATCTAAATTTAGTATTACTTAAATGAATTTTGAGTAAAAGTATGCAACAACAAGAAAATTGTTGAATTTTCTTTTTCTATTTTGGAAAAGTCAAAAGTTAAAAAAAATTCCATTTTTTTTGTTTTCTTCTAAAAATTAACAGCAATCCATGAAACAAAAGAATGAATAGATCTATCCTAAACGTAATCTAAAAATACATGAACTCTGAATACTCCGACAAAATCTCTGAGAACACAACCCTGGCATTTCATCAGTCCAGCGGTATGTACTGAAAGCAC
Source organism: Haliotis rufescens (assembly GCF_023055435.1). Lineage (NCBI taxonomy): Eukaryota > Metazoa > Mollusca > Gastropoda > Lepetellida > Haliotidae > Haliotis > Haliotis rufescens. The sequence goes on along the minus strand of NW_025964334.1, from coordinate 11,814,049 downwards.
TTGTTTCCAGATTACATGAGTTCCACCCTTTAAAGCAGCACGTCATCAATAATACATGGCCTCTTCCTCTCACCTCGCTGCTGTTTTGTTGGGATTGATGGAGATAATCACACTACATACAGGGGGAGGGACTGATAGAGTATTGATGAGGCAATCTCCTCCACATTGGGAGGAGGAATACACTCGTGCGGACCTCTCCGACTTATGGAGGTAAAAATGTTTTATTTTTATGATTTTTCCGTATAGATACAACATGTATTAGTTATATGTTATGAAAAGATTCATGAATCATGGAGACAAAGGGTGAGGCGTGATAACAGCTCTTTCTGCCTACCAAAAATTAGTACTTTTGTTTACGAAAAAAATGTTACATGACGAACATGTAGACATCAGGGATGGAAATGTAATATGTGTTAAGTGTGCACTAATACAGATGTGAAGGTGCCCTTTGGAAATTCATGTGTGCCCATACGAAAACTACTTTTCCTCCATTTTTGAACTTGGTGAATGTCATTTTACAATGAAGTGAATAATAACTGAAGCATGTTTGTGGTAAAATATTAAACTGGTTGTCCCTGAAAACCTCCAAAATCAGCATTTTCTACATTTTCTACATTTTCATCTTAGCAATGCAATGAGTATTGAGAAAAGTCTTTAACATGCAATCACAGTAAACAAAATCTTGTTCTCATGCATCACATTAGATCTGATACCTGTCATACGGTACATATAGATATTGCCAAATGGATGGGAGTGTGTGTGCTGCCATCTCTGGGATATGCCAACCTTAGATCTGATACCTGTCATACTGTAAATATAGATATTGCCAAATGGATGGGAGTGTGTGTGCTGCCATCTCTGGAATATGTCAACCTTAGATCTGATACCTGTCATACTGTAAATATAGATATTGCCAAATGGATGGGAGTGTGTGTGCTGCCATCTCTGGGAAATGCCAACCTTAGATCTGATACCTGTCATACTGTAAATATAGATATTGCCAAATGGATGGGAGTGTGTGTGCTGCCATCTCTGGGATATGCCCACCTTAGATCTGATACCTGTCATACTGTAAATATAGATATTACCAAATGGATGGGAGTGTGTGTGCTGCCATCTCTGGGATATGCCAACCTTAGATCTGATACCTGTCATACTGTAAATATAGATATTGCCAAATGAGTGGGAGTGTGTGTGCTGCCATCTCTGGGATATGCCCACCTTAGATCTGATACCTGTCATACTGTAAATATAGATATTGCCAAATGGATGGGAGTGTGTGTGCTGCCATCTCTGGGATATGCCCACCTTAGATCTGATACCTGTCATACTGTAAGTATAGATATTACCAAATGAGTGGGAGTGTGTGTGCTGCCATCTCTGGGATATGCCCACCTTAGATCTGATACCTGTCATACGGTACATATAGATATTGCCAAATGGATGCTAAGTGGGAAAATTCCGAAGCTTACAGAGGATTTTTGCCGCTTTTATCAACGAGTGTTGATATATTTGATATCAAAAGACACGAGGGTGAGATTATATTTATCATCCAACATCATTCTTCCAACTTTTTCAATTTGTAGACAGTAATTAGCAGTGTCTTCAGTGTAAAAAGTACTGCTAACAGCTTCAGTGGCAGAACCATTAGTGATGTCATTTGATTGTGACGTCATGGTAACCAGTGATGTCATAATTGTCTGCAAAGCATTGTGATGTAATTTCATTGCAGCGATATCTACAGTGTACATATCGCTTGATCTAATCCAAGTGATATCTCCTGTGGGAGCCAGTTTTGGATGATAAATCATAATTAGAACACAATCGTTATTATTGCTATCTTGGCATTAGTTGAAAAAAGTTGATGCCGGAAAACTTTAGGACTCTTCACTGCATATGATTTGGTATATTTATATATTTGTTTCTCAATCTCAAATTTGCAATAAACGTGCCTTCCCGCTTGGCAAAATCTGAGCAATTTACAATGTAGTTATTTTTGTTCACATTCTGCTCACGAGGAGAGCTCAGTTATCAATGAAGTGATGTCAGCTGTACCATGACATCATAGCATTTCAGAGTGACGTTATGTCCGTCTCGCAACTGTGAGAGTTCTATAGAAAATTACTCATAACTTTTGTATCTTACAATATTGGTAAACATTTGAATACCAGGAATACTCAGAACCACCTGAACATCTGACCACACATGATGTGTATCTCGGAAACATGCACAGTCTATATGACAACCATACCCACGTGTACCGGAACTCCTCAATGCAATGCATGCTCAAAGATTTAATCAATGCCTGCATTACCCACAGAATATAACTTGAATGATGTCAAATAGTTCGTATGAAAAACCATGAACTGCATGTGTACACAAGTGTAAACACAATGGATTCCATCTGCTGTTGCAACTAGCCCAGTTTTATCAATTACCCTGCTGTCATGCGAGGTGCACGCATCTGCTGCATGCAGCTAACACTGATGCAACACGTGGCGTATTTTACCGTAAGGTTGCAGGTAGACAGTGAGCCTGATTCAGTTGTCAGGGGTGTATCGATACATTACAGTGGCAATTAGAATGTACTTTTAACAAGTTCAATGTGAATGGGGACACTTGTGCTTATATTGCGAGGTGTGCGTGCATGGTTCTGTGTGTGTGTGTGTGTGTGTGTGTGTGTGTGTGTGTGTGTGTGTGTGTGTGTGTGTGTGTGTGTCTGTGTGTGTGTGTGTGTGTGTGTGTGTGTGGTTGTACTAGTCCAGACTCATGCCACTTTCATAATGCTAGCCCACTGAGATGCCATGCAGCAGATAAACATGGATACCCCAGCCGCAGTTGAACATGGATACCCCATTCAGACACAGTATACTGACTCCAAGCCAACCAGTCCTTGTTTTATCCCCTTAATGCTGAGCATCAGGCTGGGTAACAACAAGTACCATCTTTCAACATTCTTTGGTGTGATGTGGCAGGGGATCAAAACACAGACTTTCAACTCTCCAGGCAGACACTCTATCCACTAGACCACAGAGTCGGTCAATAGGACCTACAAGGAATGGACACTGGAAAGTAATCTGAGCCATCGTTACAGTCCAGGGAGCCATGTCAATCTCATAAAAATCAGGACTTTAACATTAACATATACCTCTCTGTGTGTTTAGGTCTGATAATACCTCAATAAGAACAACCTTAAAGATTGTAGTAAGAGGTGACAAAAGATAACACACATCGTACATAACCCATTACTTTACTGGTTCTCCCCTATACTATTTAAATGGCCATCCTTAATGAGTGAGTAAGTGAATGAGTATGGGTTTACGCCACTCTTAATAATATTCCAGCAATATCACAGTGGGGGACACTAGAACAAATGGGCTTCACACAATGTACCCATGTCGGGAATCGAACACGGGTCTTCGGCATGACGAGCTCACACTTTAACCACTAGGCTACCCAACTGCCCCCCCATCCTTAATGAGATACAGAAAGCAGTATGCTATGCCTAATGCTTCACTCACTTGTACCAAGAATTTAGAAGCCTTTATGCTGATTGGCTGGTTAGAAAAATCACCTGAAAGGACCTGTGGAGATTTGTCAGGCCTTCCTACAGAGAGGTATCAACCGGAGAAAAAGATTTTTTTAATGAGATTTGATACAATATTAAATTTTCATAGTCTCACCTGAGCTCCATCCCTTCGAACTTTCATCAGGTGAGGCTCCTCTGCATCGGCAGTGGTCTTGCGGTTGCAGCAGCAGCGGCAGGCGATGCAGATGATGATCCAGATGAGGATGATGAGGGCGATGGGGCCCAGCACTGCGGCAATGATCCACAACTTCTTGTCCTCCTCAGGGGGTTGGACGGGGACAGGTACATAGGCTGAGAGGACAGAGAGAGAGTCTGGTGAGATTTATGCACCCTTTCTAATTGTTTTGTTTTGGTTGTTCTTTAATGCCGCACTCAGCAATATTCAAGCTATATGAAAGTGGTCTGTAAAATAATCGAGTCTGGACCAGACAATCCAGTGATTGACATCATGAGCATCGATCCACGCAATTGGGATCGATGACATGTATCAACCAAGTCAGTGAGCCTGACCACCCGATCCCGTTAGTCGCCTTTTACAACAAGCATAGTCGCCTTTTACGGCAAGTATGGGTTGCTGAAGACCTATTCTACCCCAGAATCTTCACGGGTTTCTTTCTAATTGAGGATAACACAAATTATTTGCCCTAGAATGAGGAAGTGATTACAGTGATTTGGATATGGAATGGCTATCTATCAATACTAGTAATGCAACTGAAGAGTGAGTGAGATGGGTTTAACGCCGCTTTTTACAGTATTCCAGTTATATCACGGCATGTCAGCTTAATGTGGGAGCAAAGCCCGAAGTGATGCAGGTCTCAGACGTTTACCACTTCAGTGAAACCCACGAGCACGGGTATGGTGCTGACAACCATGGAAACAAAATCAGATCGAACCAGGATTTGAACCCACAATCATAGGTTTCTGGCATGCTCAAGGGATGCAACTCTGTACAGTGAATTGCCACGCCTTAGACTGGGCTAGATGTACTTCCGTTCCACCATAGTGTCTTCCAGATGTCTGTAACTATAAATATTACTTATGTTTTGCCATAGTTTCCAATACATCTCCAAGGCTACATGTACTTAAGTTCCACCTTAGTGTCTTAGTGTAACAATAAATATTACTTATGTTTTGCCATAGTTTCAAAAACAACTCCAAGGTTACATGTACTTACGTTCTGCTTTAGTGTCTACGACATATCCGAGTCCGAGGGCTACTTCCTGGTGGTCAAGCAGCTCCAGCGTGTGCACCATTTTGTCCGACGGAATCATCTTCCCATCCTTCTCGGCCAGGTAGGTCAGTTTGACATTGTTGGAGGTCGTGTCACGCTCCACATTCACAACCTGCAAATACCAGGTCAAGGTCAAATAGGTCAAGGTTGAACATGAAAACATGACGTGGATCAGGGTTACCGGATGTGAGGTGAAATGGGGTTTAACGTTGCGTCCAAGATTATTGCACTTATATAGCGACGTGCATGCACGTGTGTGTGTTTGGCTGTGTGTGTGTGTGGCTGCTTGTACTAGCCCGAACTGATGCCGATTTATAGTGCTAGCTCAATGAGATACCATGCCGTAGTTTAACATGAATACCCCACTCAGACACAGTATACTGACTCCGAGCCAACCAGTCCTTGTTTTAGCCCCTTAATGCCGAGCGCCAGACAGAGTAACAACAAGTACCATCTTTTAATGTCTTTTGGTATGGCACGGTCAGGGATCGAACCCCGGACCTTCCGCTCTCCGGGCGGACGCTCTACCACTAGACCACGGAGGCGGTCCAGGGTTACTGGAGCTGGTCAAAGCAAATTGTTCTTGCTCAGATTTGTCTTATTTGCTAATATTTCCAATATTGAAGCAACTGTATTCAGTTTGAAAATCATTTACTTTGAAATAGTCATTAATTGAAAGTAATCAAAACTTGCAGGATATTTGATTTTCCACGAGAGTACTTTCACGTTTTACATATTGTATGATAGTTTATTACATAATTAGAGATGAAATACTATATTTATCTGAAATTATGCAACTGAGTAAAATACCACCTTTGCTGGACCTATCTTCAGTCTGCCTGTTACACACATGTTGTTGATATCAGCAGGCAAATACATAATTAACAGAACCCTCAAACCTATAGAACTACACTACCGACAAATACAATTATATTTGTGAGAAACATTTAGCTCTATGGTGTTGCAAAAGTCTTGAATGTGATGCACATTCAGAGACAAATTAATCAAGAAAATAAGGTTCAGTATAACTGCCTGTGTTAGTATTTAAAGAGGAGTCTCTTTCAGCTAAAAAGATAGCCTGTCATAAATTACAAAGTATATTTTACTGAAACTTCCATCACTGTAACCTACAGTTGTTTCCCTTTAGCTACACACTTCACAGGACTTGCTGATCCGGGTAGTATTTTACTCCTGCTTCATTTACATTGAGTTACCTCCCCTTGACCCGACATCTATTGTGAATGCAATCAGTTACATTTTCCACAGGAAACTGTGGAATTAACTGCCTTAATTAACTACCAGGCTTTGTTAGGACAGGTGGAAAGAAATACAAATTATGACAAAACATTCATTAATGTGACTGAATAAAACAGCAATATACATGTATAACATCTCAAGCTCTGTTCTCCCTTTTCCGAAACTTGAAATGAAGCCTAAACTGTTTTATTTGTTGGACCGCAGATTTTGTAAGAAAAGATTATGTCAAACTCATGCTAGGTTCTCGTGAAGGGTATATATATACCTCATATATATATGTATACACATACACATACATATATATATATAAAAGGCATATATAGCCTGCCTTTTTGTATTGCAGTTAATTGCAATATTGCCATGCATATCACAATATAGTGCATATGTTCTTTCATCTGTAATTTGTTATGAATCTGAAGATATGACTCGGCCCCAAATTGACCCAAAAATGAGACTTCCCCTGCACATTGTTGACAACTTCGTGATAATCTGTCAGTTTGTAGGTCGTTACTATGGTCACGGCGCATACGTGTTAGACACATTATATACATGAAGGTAGTCATGAACAGTTTTGCTTTGTCGATCACAGGAATCAGCTGACATCTGAATTTCATAATGTAACCTTTGTCAACAAAATGAAAATTTGAAAGATTCTGAAAAATGTAATACACCTGTATTTTCCAAATGTATTGTGCATGATGTGATACGTAATTAGTATTTCAAAATGTGGTATACAAGTATTCCTTTAAAACATCGCACCTTGATAAGTAAATATATAGCTGCACAATATGAAATATAAGTACACGTATTTGAGACAAGTGTCTTAGGAAGTGAATCATGTTGCATTTGTCTTTAGATCATGTCACATGCACTTTGCTGAAGCATAATATATAAAAAGCGATGCAGATTTGGGTCTGTTAGGAAAACACTACGGGGAAGCTCATAGCTCTGTGTAGCGACAAGTCAATATTAAAATCGTTTATGGGGAACAGCACAGAGATAAGGTTAGGTCAGGTATGCCTAACCCAGATTCAATTTACAAGCCATCTGGTACAATTATACAGTTTTTATTCATTTCCTTCCTACTGATAACAGGGGCGGTCGGGTAGCCTAGTGGTTAAAGCGTTAACTCGTCACGCCGAAGACCCGGGTTCGATTCCCGACATGGGTAAAATGTGTGAAGCCCATTTCTGGTGTCCCCCGCCGTGATATTGCTGGAATATTGCTAAAAGCGGCGTAAAACCTCACTCACTCTACTGATAACATGATAACATCTATACACCAAAGATCACATGCCTGTAGCTTAATGTTGCCATCGGGAGAGGTCGCATATCGCTTGCGACGTTTGAGAGGCTGGTACGTCCCGTTGTTGATCATCTCCTCACGGGCGAAGGCCTCCCCGTACACCCCGGCCAACCTCCCCTCCATCTTCTCCTTGAACGCATCAGAGCTCACGTCTTCTGACTGACGCACCTTGATCACTGTAAACACCATTGTACCATCAATACTAGTAGTAGGCGATACACCGATGCATCGGGATTTCGATCACAGTATCATTGCTAAGTAAGTAAAAGATATTGATACTTGACTTAAATGTTTGCATTAATAACTTTTACACCAAACACTAATTAGTAGTGAAAATTAGCAGTGAAAACGTAAATATTTTCATCCACTGCACCATCTGTAAATCGTGAGTCTGCCAGGTAATTTGTGCCACTGTCTATGACATAAAATGGCTTACACACCACAGATAAGAACACATGCAAGAATCGTGACATGTATCGGATCGTGAACAGTGAATCACGATACGTATCGGATCGCACAGTTGACGTATCATCCCAGCCCAAATCAATACATCTTAGGCGTTCATCTTGCCTGAGAACCAATTCCTTTATTTTGTTAAGCCGGGCTTAACAAAATAAAGGAATTGGTTCTTAGGCAATGGCTTTTGAAAATATAGTGCTGGTGTGCAGGCGATTTTTTTTGGTGTGGGGGTTGTTTAAGCTGGTATGTAACCAAAATTTTGTTTACAATAATTTCGCTGAAATCATGTTCTTAAGTACTGTAGCATTTCAATGCTAGGGTCGTGTGTTTGAGCTACGGAATTTTCCAGATTTTAAAGTTTTTTTAAAACTTAAATAAAAATGAAACATGAGGTGGACTTAATGATGATGCGGGCAGTGCTTGAGAACCAAGACTATAATTTTCTTTCGCCTTATATTTTTGGAATTTAAATGATGCATCATCAAATGTAGCTCTACCACATTTTGTGTGCATAAAACACACTTGTGTATACACATTGCAAGCAGGGACCAGATATTTCAGCAACAATGGTGGAACATCGTCCTGCGTTCAGCGACTCATGCCCCACTCCTCAATTCATTGCCTAATGATTCGCGCATATTTCCCTGTGTCATATATTCCAGATGCTATTTACAACACATTGGGACCTACAGTATTTATACAGTATGACTGAACACATTTAATTGTATCTAGGGTATATTTTTAGATGCAAGACATGTGTAAAATCTAAAGATTACTTCAGAGGGATTCTTTGACTGAAGAGCTTGAAGAGAAGTCATACACGCATTCTGATTGGTTTGTCATATTTTCGCACATAACAATCAAGTGTAAGGGGACAAGTAATCTTGCAGGTTACAGAAAGGGGCGAGTGGTGACGAATGAGGTCACAAATCAGGCAAAGTTAAGAAAAATTGGTCGCAGGAAGTAGGTGGATGGGGACCGTGTTTGGCAGCGTGACTCCTGAGTGTTTCTGGAGCACAGGTATAACCCCACACTGAAACAGGTTACAGGGGACTTTTTCTTTGGCAAGTGACTTTGTTTGAAATATGCCTCTGTTTACCCAGCCGTGAATGGGTACCAGGTAGGATGAGATGGCAATGTAACTGAAAACCTTCTACCGCTATATAAGGCAGTTGGGTTGAATACTCCCCAGGGAGCTGAGAATACAATTTGAGTGCACATTGATTCACAGACCGGGATAATAATGATAATGCAGTGCCATGAACATTTACTTGGGGAATGGAACCTGATGCACTATAAATGGAAAAATATTCTTTTGACACCATAATATTATACAAAACTCACCTGTGTTCACCCAGAATTCCTTGAGTGCATCACTGGTGTTGAGTGATGGAGTAGTGGTTGGTGGTGACGGCAGGACAGACGATGACGGTGTTGCTGATGAAGATGACGTGGGAGTCGGTGTCAATGATGATGACAACTCTGTCACTGAGCTTGGTGTTGGTTCAGATGAACTTGAAACAACTGTTGTGACAACATCAGTTGGAGTACTTGTGTCCACAGACACCCTGCTGGATATGTCAGTCTGTGAGTACGACACAATCACCATGGAAACAGAACTCGAAAATATCACATTCGTATCACTTGCTGATATTATCACAGATGAAGATGGAGACAAAATTGTGTCGCTTGATATGGGCGTTGATAGGATATCAGTAGGCACAAGTGTGGTTGTATCTGGCTGTAAAGAACTGTCAACTGGTGACCTTGACTCAAGGGAGGTAACTCCACTTATTGAAATAGATTCTGACACCATACTGCTGGGAGATGGTAACACTGTAACAGGCACTGAGGAGGCGGCTGAGAATTGAGATGAGTCTATTGAGATGTCGGTAAAACTGGTCGTTGTTCCGAATAAAGAACTGTCCGAAACAGTTCCTGTTGTCTGAAATATGACTGAAGACATATCTGAAAGTTTAGATGATGGTAAAAGTATTATCACACTGGTGCTCTCAGATGAGGATGCGATATTGCTTTCCATGAACTCAGAACTTAAGGATCCAAATGTTTCTGAGGATGCTCCTGAAGGTGCTATTGATGAGGAGCTCACAAACGGAGGAGATCCAGTGGTTGAGATCAGGGACGTCAAAGCACTTGGTGCCGATATGTAACTTCTTGTGAATAGAGATGATATGTCTGTATATTCTTGACTGGATATGCCTGACAAAGAACTCAGAATTCTTGTTGGTGAAACAGGGAGGAAACTACTGGATGGATATAAACTTGGTGAAGGCAAACTGAAGCTTGTGTCAGACAAACTTTCCGTCTGCAAAATGCCACTAGTCAGAAATGAACTCTGTGAAGGCAAATTGGTGCTTGTTCCAAATGAGGATAGTGAAGGCAAGTTGGTGCTTGTTTCAAATGGTCCTTGTGAAGGCGAAAAGGTACTTGTGTCAAATAGAGATTGTGAAGGCAAGTTTGTGCTTGTTTCAAATGGTCCTTGTGAAGGCGAAAAGGTACTTGTGTCAAATAGAGATTGTGAAGGCAAGTTTGTGCTTGTTTCAAATGGTCCTTGTGAAGGCAAAAAGGTACTTGTGTCAAATGAGGATAGTGAAAGCAAATTGGTGCTTGTTTCAAATGGTCCTTGTGAAGGCAAATTGGTGCTTGTTTCAAATGGTCCTTGCGAAGGCAAAAAGAGACTTGTGTCAAATTGGGATTGTGAAGGCAAGTTGGTGCGTGTTTCAAATGGTCCTTGTGAAGGCAAAATGGTACTTGTGTCAAATGAGGATAGTGAAAGCAAATTGGTGCTTGTTTCAAATGGTCCTTGTGAAGGCAAATTGGTGCTTGTTTCAAATGGTCCTTGTGAAGGCAAATTGGTGCTTGTTTCAAATGGTCCTTGCGAAGGCAAAGAGAGACTTGTGTCAAATTGGGATTGTGAAGGCAAGTTGGTGCGTGTTTCAAATGGTCCTTGTGTAGGCAAAATGGTGCTTGTTTCAAATAAAGATAGTGAAGGCAAATTGCTGCTTGTTTCAAATGGACTTGGAAAAGGCAAAATGGTACTTGTGTCAAATAGAGATTGGGAAGCCAAATTGGTGCTTGTTTCAAATGGTCCTTGTGAAGGCAAAATGGTACTTCTGTCAAATGAGGATAGTGAAAGCAAATTGGTGCTTGTTTCAAATGGTCCTTGTGAAGGCAAATTGGTGCTTGTTTCAAATGGTCCTTGCGAAGGCAAAGAGAGACTTGTGTCAAAAAGGGATTGTGAAGGCAAGTTGGTGCGTGTTTCAAATGGTCCTTGTGTAGGCAACATAGTATTTGTGTCAAATAAAGATAGTGAAGGCAAGTTGGTGCTTGTTTCAAATGGTCCTTGTGAAGGCAAAATGGTACTTGTGTCAAATGAGGATAGTGAAGGCAAATTGGTCCTTGTTTCAAATGGTCCTTGTGAAGGCAAATTGGTGCTTGTTTCAAATGGTCCTAGCGAAGGCAAAAAGGTACTTGTGTCAAATAGAGATTGTAAAGGCAAGTTTGTGAGTGTTTCAAATGGTCCTTGTGTAGGCAAAATGGTACTTGTGTCAAATAAAGACAGTGAAGGCAAATTGGTGCGTGATTCAAAAGGTCCTTGTGAGGGCAGACCATTGCTTGATTCAGTCACAAGTGGAATCACTGAAGAGTCACTCAAGCTGCCCAGTGATAAGGTAGGAACAGGAACAAATCCTCGCGAAGCAGAGCTGACATCTGATGCAATCAAACTCCCAGTTGTTGTCAGGAAGATGTCAGATCCAGAAGGAAAGATAACAGAGGCTGATGATCCTGAGAATGTTGGGAAAACTATTCCTCCAATGGATGAGTTTGTGGACAGATCTGAGCTGCTGACCAGGAATGCTGTACTCCCTGTTGGTATAGGTAACTGTGAAAATAGCAGCGAACTTGGCCTGGTGACATCAATAGAGGTGGAATTGCCTTCACTTGAACTGGATACTGAACTAAAATCATATACTACTGAAGTGGAGACTGTAAAGCTTTGTGATCCAGTTGCAGTCATGGATAGAAGCTCTGTTGGTAGGGAGTCACCGAACAAAGTGGTCTGGCTCTCTGTCAAGGAGATGACTGGGATCACAGGTTCAATGCTTGACACAGATTCTGATGCCATCAGCGACGCTCCTGGATAACTCATGGAAGCCAAGTTTGATGACACAATATCACTGAATCCAGAAAATGACTGTGTTCCAAAGAGTGATGATGACGGTTTCATAAGCGATATATCAAAAGAGGAAATTGCAGATGACTGTTCAAAAGTTGGCAGGATCACAATGGGAGCTGTAGAAGACTGTAAAACTGTGCTGAATGTGAAAGAGGCTGGAACAGACTCACTATTAGCAGTGCTGATGGATGGATTTGGGAAGATAAGGGAAGGTGTTGAAAAAGCTGTACTGAAAGGAAATCCAGTTGATAGGTCCAAACCAGAAGGTAACAGAAGAGAAGAATCTGAGAGTCTGCTTCCTGGAATGTCATTAGTGCTTGACAAAAGTTGCGAGCTTATCAAATTGGTCTGGACACTTTGACTTTCATAAAATGAGCCACTAGTCGATGTTCCAAATGATTCAGTTTCCGTTGCTCTGCCAGATCCTATGATTATTGGCAGTAGAGGAGATGATGCTATGGACTGCAATTCAGATCCAGAAGTTGATGGTTCAATTGTACCCAACACCGACTCTGCTGTTGATGTAGTGACTGAGTCACTCTGAAGTGTGAAACCAGTAAATGCAACCTCAGATGATCCAGACCATTGGGGACTTGATGACAGCTGCGTCTTAGGAACTGTGGAGGAGATCTCACTGAATGACGGAACAACACTAATAACACTTTGGCTGGAGGAGAGTAATTCTTGGGATGAAGAAAGAAATTCAGAGCCTTGCCTTGATACAAGGTTTGTTTGAAAAGATGATTCTGACACTGTTCCTAAAACATCAATTGTGGATGAACCAAGAGACGTTGAATCTAGATTCAATATGCTGCTGAATTGGTATAAACTTGAGACAGAATCAATTGATGAACTTTGGGAACCAGACACTCCACTTGAGGTGGAAGCTACGTCCAATGCACTGCTGAATTGAGTTGGGAAGAAGTTTGAAGCAGCTGTTTCTAGTGATGACAATGTTTCCGAAGTAAATATTACATTTGTTTCATGAGCAGGGAAGGATATACTGGCCAGCTGGATGGATGATGACTCTACCGACACAACTGAAAAGACGACAGAGTCTGTTGGGTAAGGCGTCTGGAATGCAGGTTGCACCGATTCAGTGTTGGACACAACTGTTGAAAGGATACTCAGACTTGGTATCAAAGTCTCTGTAAAGGATGATTCCTGGATGCTAGCATCACTTACAGCAGCAGCATCAGATGATGAGGCTGACCCGGTATTAGGGGCAGTCAGTGACAAAGTGTATGTGAGTATGATGTCCGACTGATGGGAACTTGATTCCAGTACAACTGCTGTCGTAAATGCTCCACCTGTTGTTGATGCATCACTGGATTCAAATGAAAACAGGCTTTCTGAATTGATATCTGTCAGTTGCTGAGATGCTGTTGTAGCAAGGATTCTTTGCACATTTCCACTACTTGCATATGTCTGATACGAAATTCCTGAAGACTGAATCTCTAGTGTTGATCTCACAGAATTAGTTCCAAGATTTATTTCTTGTGGGAATGAACTAGCCAATATGCTCTCACTACTGCTTAAAGATGGAACAGTGTCACTTTGGCTTCCAAAGTTGGCAGATGTTTGTGATAACTGTTCAGATGACAGGCTATTGGTAGAAGCAATAGTAGCTATACTTGGTGTTTCAGTCTGGGTAGGAAAGTGCAAACTGTTTTCTGATGTATGCAGTATTTCACTAGTCAATCCAGATGTTGATAAGGCACTTGAGGCATCAAATAACAGTGTAGTCCGTGATTGGTCAGTGTATGAACTGGATTCTTTTGATTGTAATTCAGATAAGAATGATGTAACATCTTCAGCAACGCTTGCAGAAGATGATGACATTTCAGGAGGGAGTGTACTAAACTGTAAGCTGGCATAACTTGATGGTACCACATTGTCTTCAGACACAGATAGAGCAGGGGCTGATACACTTGTTGACAAGAAACTACCATCATACAGTTTGGAGCTGGTAGCTACAGACAGTGATATACTCACAGTAGGACTGTCTGCTGAGGTTTCAAAGATTTGAGCTGAAGTCTGTAGAATATTCTCTGGTATTTGACTAGGCATTATTGTTTGTGATGAAGATTGCACATTATTTGACACAAAACTAACACTATCAACATTTACAGACACAGGAGAAGACATTTCTTCGGAACTTTGCATAGGAGATATTGTATTGGTCAGTTTTCGGCTTTCTGTGAAGTCAATACTTGTTGTGCGGAATGTATTTGACACAGTTTGGTCATATGATGGGAGAGAGGCATCTATGGGCACAGAGGAGGCTTCAAAGGGCACATAGGAACTCTCACTGATCTCTTGTAGAGCTGCAGAGCTAGTGGACAACCTAGTGGATTGTATTTTTAAAGATCCTTCGGACAGGGCTACCACAGAAGTCACATCATCGAGAGATGAAACACTTGTTGGATTAATTTGAATCTCTGATGTTGAAATGACAGACTGTTCTGGCACTGTGTCAGATGTGACAGAGACTACACTACTTGAATCCAAGATATCAACACCATCAGATGTCGATGCTTGTATGAGAGTTGAAGAAGATGCAGTTGAAGTTGAGAAAACTGAGGCACTTGGGAGCTCAGACTGAGAGCTGGAGAGAAAAGTCAGTGACACTGGTGCACTGGAGGATGCTTGTTCTGGTGACACAGAGTCCTCTGATGGCTGCACTGGAGGGTATGAACTAGGGGGTATTTGCCCAGTTGTCTGTAACACTGAACTTGAACTTGAAGATATTTGCTGTTGTAGCACAGAACTCGAAGATATTTGCTCTTGTAGCACAAAACTTGAAGATATTTGCTCTTGTAGAACAGAACTTGATGTTATTTGCTCCTGTAGAACAGAACTTGGTGTTATTTGCTCTATTAACACAGAACTTGAAGATATTTGCTCTTGTAGCACAGAACTTGATGTTATTTGCTCCTGTAGAACAGAACTTGGTGTTATTTGCTCTATTAACACAGAACTTGAAGATATTTGCTCTTGTAGAACAGAACTTGATGTTATTTGCTCCTGTAGAACAGAACTTGGTGTTATTTGCTCTATTAACACAGAACTTGAAGATATTTGCTCTTGTAGAACAGAACTTGATGCTATTTGCTCTTGTAGAACAGAACTTGATGCTATTTGCTCTATTAGCACAGAACTTGAAGATATTTGCTTTTGTAGAACAGAACTTGATGTTATTTGCTCTTGTAGCACTGAACTTGAAGATATTTGCTCTTCTAGCACAAAACTTGAAGATATTTGCTTTTGTAGAACAGAACTTGATGTTTTTTGCTCTTGTAGCACTGAACTTGAAGATATTTGCTCTTCAAGCACAAAACTTGAAGATATTTTCTCTTGTAGAACAGAACTTGATGTTATTTGGTCTTGTAGCACTGAACTTGAAGATATTTGCTCTTCTAGCACAAAACTTGAAGATATTTTCTCTTGTAGAACAGAACTTGATGTTATTTGGTCTTGTAGCACTGAACTTGAAGTTATTTGCTCTTGTAGCACTGAACTTGAAGTTATTTGCTCTTGAAGAGCAGCACTTGATGTTATTTGGCCCTCGAAAAACGAACTTGATACAATTTGATTTTGTGACACAGAAGTTGATGCTGCTTGATCCTGTGACACAGAACTCGATGCTGCTTGATCCTGTGACACAGAACTCGATGCTGCTTGATCCTGTGACACAGAACTTGATGCAACTTGCTCTGTTGACTGCTCAAGCAACACAAAAGTCGACATATATTGCTCAGGTAACTGTGACAATGACACCTGTGATCTGGAACTTGATTCAACATTTTGTATGAACAACTCTGACACAGAAGAACTAGACACTGATTTTTCAGATCCTGACGAAACAAAGCTATTGCTTGGTGAAGAATCCACTACACTATCTGTTCTAGAAAGTTGCAAAGTGCTCAGTGAATCACTTAAAGTTGATTCTGACACAGAGCCTTGGTCTAAGTCCAAGCTTGACAAACGTGTAGAACTGGTTAAGGCAACATTGAAGGATGTTTCTAGTTCAGCTGGTGTGGATGTAGGTTCAAAAGGTGTGTCACTTGTGACAGCTGGTATGTTTGTAAAGGGCAAAGCGTCACTTTGTGGTGCTGATGAAGTCTGAAGGTCAAGGCCTGATGTTGGAATGTCAAGGTCAGTCACTGTCCTGCTCGGCTCCAGTAGCACTAAGGTAGTTGAATCTGTGGATAAAAAAGAGGAAATAAGTCCAATGAACTAAACTTGAAGACTACTAGTGAGTGAGTGAGTGAGTATGGTTTTACGCCGCTTTTAGCAATATTCCAGCAATATCACGGTGGGGAACACCAGAAATGGGCTTCACACATTGTACCCATGTCGGGAATCGAACCCGGTTCTTCGGCGTGACAAGCAAACACTTTAACCACTAGGCTACCCGACCGCCCCAGAAGACTACTACAAACAAAAGTTGAGGTGATGTGAAACAGGGTTTAACGTGACCACATTCACGATTTTATTTTCTCTTACATAGCAGTCTGTGTGTGTGTGACTGTTTGTACTAGTCTGGAGTGAACCCTACACTGACAAACACCATAAAATATTATGAGTTACAAACAACATGAGTTTGAATGGTTTGAATCAAATTTGGTCCAATCTCCCTGTAATAGTGGTGTGCGGTGACATCATTATCAGTACTTTAATAGACTAATGCCAGTTTTATAGTGCTAGCCCACTGACATCCCATGCCGTAGTTTAACATGAATACCCCACTCAGTGAGTGAGTGAATGAGTATGGTTTTACGCCGCTTTTAGCAATATTCAAGCAATATTCAAGCAATATCACGACAGGGGAGACCAGAAATGGGCTTCACACATTGTACCCATGTCGGGAATCGAATCCGGATCTTCGGTGTGACGAGCAAACGCTTTAACCACTAGGCTACCCGACCACCCTACCCCACTCAGACACAGCATACTGACTCTGAGCTGACCAGCACTTGCCTTATCCCCTGAATGCTGAGCACCAGACAGGGAAATAACAAGTACCATATTTTAACGTCTTTTGATATGATCAGGGGATCAAAACACTGACTTTCTGCTCTCTGGGCAGATGCTCTATCCACTACACCATGGAGTCAGTCCAAAAAAACAAGAGTCATTGAGTGAGTTATATATGGTTTTATGCCGCTTTTAGCAATATTCCAGCAATATCCAACGGGGGACACCAGAAATGGGCTTCACACATTGCACCATATTGTCGGGAATTGAACCCGGGTCTTCAACGTGATGAGCGAACGCTTTAACCACTAGGCTAACCGACCCCCCCCCCCCCCCCCCCCCCCCCCCCAAAGCAAGAAAAATAACATGAGTACAGGCAGGTGATGAAACAGGTGTATGTGTGTGTGTGGCTGCTTGTACTAGTTCGGACTGATGCCGATTTATAGTGCTAGCTCACTGAGATACCATGCCGCAGTTTAACATGTATACCCCACTCAAACACAGTATACTGACTCCCAGCCGACCAGTCCTTGCTTTAGCCCCTTAATGCCGAGCACCTGACAGGGTAACAACAAGTACCATCTTTTAACGTCTTTTGGTATGACGCGGCCGGGGATCGAACCCCGAACCTTCCGCTCTCTGGGCGGACGCTCTACCACTAGACCACGGAGGCAGTCAGGTAATGAAACAGCAGGACATCACTTATTGCAAGAGAAGGAAGTATCTTTATATGTGCATCCAGATGAAAGAATGGACAAATTTGGTAAAAATGAATACTTCAGGAATAAGACAGAAATGCAGTAGACATGGCTAAGTATGTTAAGGAGGGACTGAATGAATGAGTGAGATGGTTAAAATTGACAAGGTGTGAGTGAGTGACGTTTTACGTCACTTTTTGCAATATTCAAAAAATATAAAAGTGGGCGTTGCAAGAAATCAGTTCCACACATATGACCCATAATGTTTGTATAACCAGGGCCTTCAGGGCAAAGAGTGAATGTGAAAACAAGGCTACCCCACCACCCCTTGTCCATGAAGGAAGCATTTGAAAATGATGATTAGCTGCTGTTTGGGTTATCAATCTCATGTATCCAACATCTGTCTTGATGAACTTGATCAACATCCCCAACCTTAAGACCCATTTCCTTGTAGTAAATTCACTCCTAAAGTCTAAATGATCTCAAAGAAAATAATATTTTCAAAACTCTCCATGAATTGCATATTTGGAAGCCAAATCGTGTCATTTTTTGTTATTGCCAAGAGGTCTCATTCCTCACTTTGTTTGAATGTTGTGGAAACCAGAACGCCCACTAACATGCACTACTTGGTGTTGACAGTTGGTTTTTGATTCTGTTTCAATCATGATGCATCCAAATCTGTGAACAAACTGACCACCATGACCCACTGAATTATTCAGGATATAACTCGGCATAAACAACAAATATAGTTTAAGTTCAAACGAGGAACAAAACCTTATACACACTGTAACAGAAACGCAATAAGAGCCTCCCACCAAAATTTCAAACAAGCTTCAGGTGTGTTGACAAACTTTCAAATAATTATCAAGACCAACAAATATGATTTTTTTCCGTCCGGTCCAAAAGAAAAGCGTCAACTGAGGGACCTAGAACAATGACATTGGTATTGGGCTTTCACACAATGACAGAAATGGTTAAATCCTTTCTCAAACACATTCTGGATTAATTCCTGAAATTCTGTGGTGTCCTGTTTGTCTAGTTTCAGTGCACAGTAAACTGTAACCTGCTACGAGGCATTCGCTAGCCCCAAAGTGGCAAGATTCCTTGGATGTCCCCCTAGGCCTCCCAACACCAAGACAGGGACCTCTAACCCCTGCTCCAGCCCCTCAGATTATCAAGTCACGCCTTCTCCCCGGAGTGTCAACATCCACAAAGAACTAAAGACGCCTCATGACATGTCCTTGCATTTCGTGTCAACCGACAGGCAGTACCGTTATTCTGACAAGCAGACAGAGTTTATGCATAGAAACTTCTTTATAGTACAATTATAGCGACATGTTGGTATAGATCCTTCCCCAATTGTCAAACAAGACTGAATCATGTGACAATGGTACAAAAGTACACATAGTGATTGAAGGATTAATGGTAGTTTCTCTGTCTTTGATTTCAGAGTTAAATGTTTAAGAATATGTTAAGCATAATACACCTGGAAAAGAATAGGACATCATGAAAGACATTGTTGGTGTGTCCTTTAGACATTTAAGTGTAAGAATAACATTTGTGATCCATCTTTGTCCTGGGATGTCATATCATAATGAGCTACATAACAAGCAGTTCCATTGTTTGATAGGCATAACTTTGAAGTTGACAGAAGATATAAGTATATATACTTATAAGGATAAGGTATAAGGATCTATACTGAAACATCGCTTTTTACAGTATTAAAGAAGTTGTTATCCATAAAATTGTGTCTACCTTATAATAAGCAGTTATTCAGAAAGACTCCCTAACCAGATCTATTTACGAATCACACCGTACATTAAGTGACTTAATGTTCTAAATTACAGGCGACTGTACTCAACTGGTAGTGGGAACAATAAACATAATAAAGAGGGAAACACGTAAAACTTGGATTTGAATTATTGCACCGATTGCAATTTTGAAATACAGTCTTAGAATACCTCTAAATTGAAGTAAATAAGAAAGAAATATAGAAATATAAAACAAATAATTTATTTTTCCAATTTGCTCCCAAGGGCATTAATAGTTTGAAATCCTAGTCTAAAACCCCTGTGGTATCAGTGAGTGAGTGAGTGAGTTGGGTCTAACACCGCTTTTAACAGTTTTCCAGTCATATCACGGGGTTTCAGCTTAATGTGGGAGGAAAGCCCGAAGTGATGCAGGTCTCAGACGTTTAACACTTCGGTGAAACCCACGAGCACGGGTATGGTGCTGACAAACCTAGAAACATAATCGGGGTGAACTGGGATTCGAACCCACAATCATAGGTTTCTGGCGTGCCCAAGGGACGCAACTCTGCACAGCGAATCACGGCGCCTTAGACGACTGGGCCAGCCGTGCCCCCCTGTGGTATCAGCATTGTGAGAAGTTACAACAACTAGTGCTTCATTAGAGTCTTTTTTGTCAATGAAAGATGTAATAAAACCTTAACAACAGGAAGTCTTTCATGGTATATTAATAATCTCATTCAGCTACAATCTCCTTTCCAGTCAATCAAGGCATACTATGAAAGGAAGAGGTACAGTATTTCATGAATGAAGCTGTTCACTGGCACAGATGAAATGTTTCAGTATAATTCATGTAAAAGCATGTGTAAATCCTGCTTGATGAACTCTGCATATACTACTCAATAGAAGTTAAGGAAAGGACACATGATTCTTTCATATTACTATAGTCATGATAGTTAATCTGTCATGCCATGACAATTTTCCAGCTATATCATACCATGACAGACTAACTCTAGTAATATGAGAGAATCAGGTGTTCTTTATTTGTTTGTTTGTTTGTTTGTTTGTTTAATGCCTGGCGGCACTCAGCAATATTCCAGCGATATGACGTCAGTCTAAATAATCAAGTCTTGACCAGACAATCTAGTGATTGACATCATGAGCACCGATCCATGAAATTGGGATACGATGACATGCATCAACCAAGTCAGTGAGCCTCAGACCACCCGATCCTCTAATGACAAGCATTGTCACCTTTTACGGCAAGCATGGGTTGCTAAAGACCTGTTCTAAAACAGATCTTCACGGGTGTTAATGATGGCTCTGATGATGACTCTGACTCTGATGATGATGATCATCATCATCAGACTCATCAGACTCATGCTTGCCGTAAAAGGCGACTAAATGCTTGTCGTAAAAGGCAACTAACGGGATTGGGTGGTCAGGCTCGCTGACTTGGTTGATACATGTCATCGGTCCCAATTGCGTGGATCGATTCTCATGATATTAATCACTGGATTGTCTGGTTCAGACTCGATTATTTACGGACTGCCGTCATATAGCTGGAATATTTCTGAGTGCGGCGTTAAACAACAAACCAAGCCAAATCATCAGACTAAACAATAGCATGAATAAGGCAATTCATTTTCAATGGAGGAAGTTTTCCCTTTTAGTTCATTCCACAAGTCAACCTGCCTTCAGGGGGGGCACAGTGACAAGTCAGTGAAGTCACAGAGCGTGATTGTCAGGTCTTCTTGAGTGAGCTTTATGACAAGCAGAGTGAGTGAGTGATTACTGCTGAACTCTGCATCAGCAATCTTGCAGCTATTGCAGCGAGTACGACAGGCAGATACAAGGGACCTGTTCTTCCCAGGAATGCCTGCGAAGCTTCCTTCACACATCAGACAATCAAGGAAATTGTCAATCTTGTCTTGAACCTTTTTTTTCATAGACACCCTTAAACATACAGACTGAGGAAGTTGTCTGTTTGACTAACACAGTTAAATGTCAACGTACAACATTTACCTGACATTTGTTGGGGACAAATTGACTGATCTGCTTTCAATTAGCTAATCAGCCCCAAAGACAAGGTGACGATGTCAACCAGCCTAGGTAATCTGACATTTTGATATTTGTCAAAGACGTTAACAAAGTTTAACTTACTGGATTTTTCACTTTGCTTGTAGATATCTTGTAACAAAAAAGCCTTTTAGAATGGAAAGTTTGCACGTTTTTCTTCTATTAGAATTTTTGTACTGCCCAACAGAACCATGTCCTAAATTCTGATCTTGAGATCCTTGCTATACCTGATGATAATTATTGAGCAATATATCTTTTACTGTTTTTTGTTTAACGCTGAACTCAAGAATATTTCAGCCAAATGAGTGTGGTCTGTTAATAATCAAGTTTGGCAAACAATTAAAGACCTCTGAGGACACTGTATTAAAATATCATAGCTGAGAAACTCAAGGATCTCAGGTTCCCCTTTAATTTCTAAGACTGGTCTTAGACATGATAAGTTTTATGACATATTTATCATTTATGTTAGTGATTACAAAATTCCATGGAATATGTGGAAAGAAATGGCAGATTGTTTTCTTTTTCATACCTAATATTCACGGTAGAACTATCAACATCAAGTATGTTTTCAAAAAATATTAATTTTAATTTATGAAAAATATAAATTTTAAATGTTAGTCATATTTTGTCAGAAAATACTTGCTTTCATAATGATAATAACTTTTTTTTGTTGATTAGAAATATTCTGACAGCGGTCTGTAAAAAATCGAGTGTGGACCAAACAATCCAGTGATTGACATCATGAGCATCGATCCACGCAATTGGGATGACATGCATCAACCATGTCAGCAAGTCTGACCACCCGATTCCGTAAGTCGCCTCATACGACAAGCATAGTTGCCTTTTACGCCTTTTATTCTACCCCGGATCTTCACGGGTCAGCAATATTAAGGCAGTCTGTAAACAGCAGAGACTGGACCTGACAATCCAGTGATTGATTTTGTGAGCAGCGATCCACGCCATCAGGGAATGATCCCAGGGTATCAACCAAGTCATCGAGCCTGACAACCCAATCCATTTGTCACCTCACTTGACAAGCTGGGGATCAATAATAATAAGTTCTTTATTATAATCCACACGCAACTGTCAAAACAGGTGTCAGCTTAAAAACAGAAACAATTACACATAAATTATATCAAGGCGGATAACAAAATGTAAAACCCTATATAAAAATACTGGATTGTTATCAAAACTACATCAATAAATAACCATTATGTAAACACTTCAGCTATGGTTCCTCCCCCTGCTCGTAAATTGAGTATTGAAATGAACACATGTGGATGACAACAGTGACAGAAATGTACATAAATCATGCATTGTTATGCACGTTTACACACCGTTCAAAAGTCGTTTGTGCTAATGGTGCGTTTAAAATCACAATGGCAAGGTTGTAAAATGTTCCTATGGCACAATGGTTCGCATAGAGATTGAATTTTTCTGACAAAAACACATTTTGACAATATTTCTAATATGAAGTCAGTGACAAATGTAGACTACTCAAAAGAAGTTAAGGAACACCTGATTCTTTGATATTACTTGTAATCTCTCATGGCACATGGAGTGAGTGAGTGGGTGTAACGCCGCTTTAACAGTATTCCAGTTGTTATAATCACAGCGTGTCAGCTTAATATGGGAGGAAAGCACAAAGTGATGCAGGTCTCGAACGTTTACGAGCACGGGTATGGTGCTGACAAAATATAGTAACATAATCGGGGCAAACTGGGATTCGAACGCACGATCATCGGTTTCTGGCGTGCCCAAGGGACGCAACTCTGCACAGCAAATCGCAGCGCCTCAGATGACTGGGCCATCCATGCCCCCCTCATGGCATATGGAAGAGTTGAGTGCTACTTCTTTTGAGGAGTATACTTTCACACAAGTAAACTGGATAATTACATGCAATTGAGCACATGCAATTGCATAATGCACGGTATCAGAGCTCCAGATAACTTTTTGAGCAATTGAGTTTTACTCAACGGTTTCTATTTTAATTGGTTTATTACATTTTTCATTGGGTAACCAATATTTTCATATAATATTCATATCTATTCATCACACTATTGGGTTTTTCCCAAAATAAGTAAATATTTTGAGATTGAAAAAAAACTAAATAATATTTTAGATGTATATAACGGTTCTAAATGCTATGAGGCTTGACTCGGAAAGTAAGTTTGCTCGTAATTGTGTTTCGGTAATTAGCTCTGTTGTACGCATGTTGAGATTAAGCTTCATTGGGTATTTACGCATTGTGTTTTTAAACATTTGAGTTTTTCATTAAATACATGCGTTTCTGTACACAAGTCAATTGGAAGTAATTATGTTTTGAATATTTGGGGGGTATTTTACGCAAATACACAGTTTATCCTTTACTAGCTCTGGGTATGATTCTCAAACATACCTGGGGATAAAGAAACTGAAAAGGATATTATCAGTCTCAATCGGAGAAGGAAGGGGGTGAACGTTCTAAATGTAGTAACAGCTGCATATTGTCTAGCCTTGGTGCAATGGAGATGGATATCACAAGTATTCTTGTTGCACACTTCAATGCCAAAGATAGACTAA
This sequence comes from Haliotis rufescens, assembly GCF_023055435.1. NCBI lineage: Eukaryota > Metazoa > Mollusca > Gastropoda > Lepetellida > Haliotidae > Haliotis > Haliotis rufescens. Next base: position 11,789,943 of record NW_025964334.1, on the reverse strand, counting down.
CATATAGTCTCTGAAATGAACATATCGTACAGAAAAAACAGTTGCTCAGTTATCTTAATAAAAATATAATAAAAAGGGAGCCAAGTGATTCTCTTCATTTTCAGACTTGCCAAACATTATAGACTTGCATGGGCTGTAGTTGATATATTTGTATCAGGGTCTGTAAGAGCACACCTGAACATCTTAATGAGTGCCTGTGCCACACTTGACATTGAACTATCTCTGCAACACATGCATAACTCGCATGCAGTCCCACTTCTCACAACCGACAATGTCAATGATCGGGGTCTGTCAGTGTTGGGGTATGTTTGATTTGTGGGCTTTACCGAATACAACTGACATCATTAAAACCGTACGTCGCCGTCTATAAGGCCACCCCCCTGTAAAAGCCTTCAAAATTGATGCTAATTTATATACCATGTCCAAAAAGCGAATAGGAATGAAGCACATCACCAGCGCATACATTTGCAATATAAATGTGTGTCTTCCGCAGAAAAGGTTACATCGTATCCTTTCAGCAACTTTAGGTAAACGAACATGTGATAACAAACTTGGTCAATACAAATTTGAAATTGAGATAAAACATCACTAGACATGATGATTTACTGATTAAATTGTATTTCCTGTTCTGCTCATAAGGCCTTGTTTTACATGCAGAGAATAAGATTACCGTGTGTACTTCCTGACATGAACAACCTTACAACCTGTCACTTACAACTTGCGTTTTTTTTTATTATTCATTCTCAAATGGACGTTCTAAGTGAACTTTGTTTTTAATCTGCCATGTACTGTTTCTGAATATCTCCCAGTTCTGTCACTCGAAATGTCAGACTGAATGACAAGTCTCACATGACTTTCTCAGGGCACCATCACATTTAGTGACATGGACGTGTATCATGCTGTTGCCTGCAATACATGTATTACCCACAGGGCACGGATATCGGTGAAACTATTGGCAGCAATTCTCACAGAGAAATAGGCCCATGCTTGCTGTAAGAGGCAACTATGCTTGTCGTTAAAGGCGACTAACGGGATCGGGTGGCCAGGCTCGCTGACTTGGTTAATGCATGTCATCAATCCCAATTGCGTGGATCGATGCTCATGATATTAATCACTGGATTGTCTAGTCCAGACTTGATTATTTACAGACCGCTGTCATACAGCTGGAATATTGCTGAGTGCGGCTATAAACAACAAACAAACCAATCACAGAGAAATTTTTATTTTTTTATTTTGATTGGCTTATATAGTGAGTTCGCATCAGTTGGTCCATAATGTTTTTATTGTGTAAGGCGAGGTGAAATAGGGTTTAATGTCACATTCAAGATTATTGCACTAAAATAGCAATGTCCATGTATTATATAATGTGTGTGGTTGCCTGAGCTAAATATTCAAGTTGCAGTTTAACATGGCAACCCAACTCAGACAGACACGGTATACAGACTCTGAGCCAACCAGTCTTTGTTTTATTGTTTTGTGAAGCAGAATGTCAGGCAGGGTTTATTTTAATAACTTTAGGCATGATATGGCCAGAAGATAAACCCACTGACCTTCTGACTGTGGAGGCTATTTTGCATTGGCAAATTTTATGTTTTTTTTGTTTGTTTGTTTGTTGTGTAACACACTATCCTGCAGGCTATCCTTTGATTGGCAAAAAAAATTTTGTGTGTGTTTTTTTAAGCACAATGCTTAATGCCAAATGTATGTATGAGAAATCTATGTCACAGGTCGTATTAACCTGGCACAAAATGTGCACAAAGTTCCATATTTTACATATAGGTCACGTTTTCTTGTTTAAAACGTTCAGAATAATATGATTTAACCAAAGTGAGTGAGTGAGTATGGTTTTACGCCGCTTTTAGCAATATTCCAGCAATATCACGGCGGGGGACACCACAAATGGGCTTCACACACTGTACCCATGATTTAACCAAAACCTTGTTTAAATCTGAAATTTATCAATCACGGCGTCCATTGCTGTAATTTGATTTGCTGCTTTATGGCACATGCTGGTATTTGACTAATCATGATACTTGCACTTACAGAGGTGTGACACTGAGTGGAAAGCCACTGTTATTGGGAAATACCTAGGTATTTAAACTTCTTTGAATCATAATTTTCCGATTACGTAAACAATGAAAATATCTTTAAAATAGTTAAGTGGATATCATAAAATCTTACAATAGCCAAAGGATCGGCACATTTTTCATGCCCTTGGTGTCTAATCTGGACATTATAAATGTGAAAGCATACATTTTTTAATAACCAAATTAATTCAGTTGTAAATGCATTATTTAAATGTGATAAGCATAACCTTCATTTTTATAAACAGTAGGATCAGACCATTCAAATGGTGTATAACATGTAATGGCAAAGATGTTTTACAAGCTGATATTTTCCTTGATAAATGCTGGCTTCATCTATCACCCCAGGGTCACTGGGAACTCGGTGTCACAGCAGTAAAAGCTTCTGTTTGACTGGCATTGAAGGAGCTCTGTTGCAGGCTCTCCTCCCACATTAAACCATTTATTTTGTTTTTTATACTAGCCTACCTGTAGTGGAGCTGAAAACTAACAAAAAACTGAATTGCTCTTTTTACCCTTTTTGGTTTCACAACCTATTTTCCTGTAAAAAATCTGTAAAGAAAGTAAAAAAAAGTGTGGCCTTAAGACAAGCAGAAGTTGCTGGAATTTATTCTAACCTGGAATCCCCACATGCACATAAAAGCTTTGACAGAGATTGAGTGTTTATTTACTCTCTTCTCACCTTACTAAAGCTGTGTTAAACCCACCCACAGCTGGCATGCATCTAGCAAGATAGGTGAGTTTATATATTACTTTGCTTGTATGTCACTGAACCAAACACTTCACATATGGGGAATTCTGATAACTTTATGATTCATGTTATTTTCAACACATTCAGTCATGAAATAAACTTCAGTGTAGGTCTTTCACTCTTTCACTCATTTACTTCCTATTTCAACCAACTGAGACAACACTTAATTAAGCTTTCAAAAAGTTTTATAGAAGACATGTGGAGGACATTTCTAAATTTGATGCATCAGTGACAAAAATGATGTCCTATGCAATTCCCTATTTTGACTTGTACCATATGTCCCCATTTTTCCAGGTGAACAATTGACTTGCCTTTGCATGTGTTTGTGATGGGTGCCACCGGTGGGGCAGGATACCCTCACCTTTTCGCAAAGACCATTACTATTTGATAGTGATTCATAAACACATGCTCATGATATAGTCGGAATCATACAACCAACTCTGCTTTATGCAGAGATTTCTATTGGCTATGGAAAGGGTTTTGTTCTTTTAGTTGATAGAAAAGGGAATCTTTCAAACATGACACAATTTTCAATTTTTTCTTTTTACTATTTCTACAACATGTACAACTGACCTGACTTCATGAAAACAGAATTGCACACCAAATATTTCAAGAATGTTTTGTTGTCATGAAAATGTTAATGTCTTCTGCCAAGCAATGATACCGACTATGGGACAGATTATATTCTCAACAGAAAGACCATTGTGGAAATAGCTTTTGTTTAACTTTGAGGTTTTGAGGAAAGTCAATGCCATGACATAACCCGTTTCTAGATCGGTACTCGGACTAATAGTTCAACCCATGCAGAAATACCTGTAACCATACCAACATGATGCGTAGGGCATTCATGTCACACTCCCAGTCCAAAGGACAGAGGATAATTATCCCTTGATATTAAATATATTAAAAATACATATTGTAGCACGAAAATAATTTCAAAATATTAGAATTTATCTGCCGGTATGTATATGAGGTCTCAATTCACTGTTTCATTAATTAACTCAAATCTAATTACGTTTTTTTTCCTCTCTTTGATAATGGATTTGTCTCCTTAAAATGCAAAGTGTCAAGTTTCATGTTTACATCGAGATATAAATCATATTACAACAAAGTGTAACAACAGCCCTGGGCCCCGTTCAACAAAGCGATCGTGGAGCTATGACTGTCAAGTGCTTATGCTAAAGTATGGAAGGTACAATCATCTTAGCGCTACGACTGTCATACGCCTATGCTAAAGTATGAGAGTTACAATCATCTTAGTGCTACGACTGTCATACGCCTATGCTAAAATATGGAAGGTACAACGATCTTAGCGCTACGACTGTCATACGCCTATGCTAAAGTATGGAAGTTACAATCATCTTAGCGCTACGACTGTCAAATGCCTATGCTAAAGTATGGAAGTTACAATCATCTTAGTGCTACGACTGTCAAATGCCTATGCTAAAGTATGGAAGGTACAACGATCTTAGCGCTACGACTGTCATACGCCTATGCTAAAGTATGGAAGTTACAATCATCTTAGTGCTACGACTGTCAAATGCCTATGCTAAAATATGGAAGTTACAATCATCTTAGCGCTACGACTGTCAAATGCCTATGCTAAAGTATGGAAGTTACAATCATCTTAGTGCTACGACTGTCAAATGCCTATGCTAAAGTATGGAAGTTACAATCATCTTAGTGCTACAATCTCTTAGTGGAACAGGGCCCTGATGCGTAGTGTGTTGACAAACTATGAAATATAATCAGTGTGAACTCGAGGATTGGAACTAACTCACCGGATTCTGGCAGACCAAAGGGATGTAACTCTGCACAGCAGACACCCTATTATTTGAAGCATGATCAACATACGGAAACAATTGTCATACTTTGTCTAAATATTATCTTGTATCTATCACAGGCTAAAATAAAGACTGATTATCTTCTAACGCAAGGATTCACCGATTCCTAAGATGCGAAGCACAATCCTTAGTTACTAGCCACTGCCAACAGTCTCTTGTCTGATCAACATATTTGCTACAGTGGTCCTGTAACCTCGGTCGACAGGGTACTTGGGAAAATCAATCTCATTACCTGGGTATATAAAGAAACCTTGTTGTCATGGCAACAAATCTATACAGTCAAATTCTCTTTTCATGTCCTCTTGAACACTTTGAAAACACAAAAGCTGTTTTATTGCACGCTGCTTGTTTGCTTGCTGGAAGCTGTCAGTGTTTCATGTTGGGACAGGGTAGATTTCAACCTGATGCCGACTTCCTTCACCCAAATAAAGGCTTGCCATGACAAATATTTTATTCAGAAAAAACTCATTTTCATTCTGTTTTATTGACATTCTTTGAACGATGTGGAACAAGTTGAATTTCCTTGAAAATATAAATATTTATATAATTGAAAAGGAAACTGCGATGTTTCAAAGGCTGGAGCAGTCATAAAGGTTCTGATTATGTAACATTGTATAACATCTTTAGATGGCATTTTAGATTTGTTTGTTTGTTTGTTGTTCAACGCCACACTCAGCAATAATCAAGCCATATGACGGCAGTCTGTAAATAATTGAGTCTTGGCTAGACTGTAGTGTACATGCAAGGTCTATTATTGTATGCATATGCATGGGCCAGGGGTCAGAGTCGCGTTTTGGATAGTGACCATGTGCGAGAGGGATCTGAAAATGGCGGTGCCCTGTGTTCTCTCATTGAAGATCATAAAGTCGTCTCCTCACTCCATCAAGCATAATATCATTTGTCAACAGTCAACAGAGCAAGGAGCATATTAGACATCATACAGACAATCCAGTGACTGACATCATGAGCATCAACCTACACAATTGGGATATGATGACCAACCAAGTCAACGAGCCTAACCACCCATAGTCTGTCTTACAGACCCTGATACAAATATACATGTATATCAAATACAGCCCATGTAAGTCTATAATGTTTGGCAAGTCTAGATTACTGCAGTATCAGTATCTGAAAATGAAGAGAGTCACTGGGCTCCCTATTATTATATTTTTTTAAAGATAACTGAACTACTGGTTTTTTTCTGTACTATATGTTCATTTCAGAGACCAGATGTTAGTCCAAACCACCCGGTCCCGTTAGTCACCTCTTACAACAAGCATAGTCGCCTTTTACGGAAAGCATCAGGGTTGCTGAAGACCTAATTTTTACCCTAGATCTTCTGACGGGCAGCTGTAGCTTCAGTGAAAACAGATATGAAATTGATTTCAATTTCATTATTTGAATAAATCCATAAGCCAACTGCGATACAATGTCGCAGTTTAATATGAATACCCCACTCAGACACAGTATACTGACTCCAAGCCGACCAGTCCTTGTTTTAGCCCCTTAATGCCGAGTGCCAGACAGGGTAACAACAAGTACCATCTTTTAACATCTTTTGGTATGACGCGGTCGGGGATCGAACCATGGACCTTCCGCTTTCCAGGCAGACGCTCTACCACTAGACCACGGAGGCGGTCCTGTAGATAAGGGCATGTCAGTGGTGGTGGTTACTAAGCAACATTGTGGCAACCTAATGTTTATGACGTCCCAGTGTAATGATATTAATCCATGCAAGGTTATTCTCTGGACTCCCATTCATGATGTGAGAACGTTATGTGTATGTTGTAGTTACATTGTATCGTACGTTGTGGTAATGTTGTATTTCATGTGGTGGGAACGTATTTTATGTTTTGGAAATGTATTCTACGTTGTGGGAACGTATTTTATGTTGTGGGAATGTTGTATTCTACGTTGTGGGTACATATTTTATGTTGTGGGAATGTTGTATTCTACGTTGTGGGAATGTATTTTATGTTGTGGGAATGTTGTATTCTACGTTGTGGGAACGTATCTTATGTTGTGGGAATGTTGTATTCTACGTTGTGGGAACATATTAATGTTGTGGGAATGTTGTATTTTATGTATTGTTGTGGTAATGTTATAACATTCACTCCATGCAACGTTCACTTCTGTGGACTACAATGGACTATGTGACAACGACGTGAACTGACATGTCAAAATTAGGTGGAAAGACGTTGTGACGTTATCTCATTATGACCACAAACATCCACATGAACGCTGTATGTTGACACACAATCAGCCAGGTCACACATTGTGATTCACATGAGAATCTCACCTATGTCTTACAGCTGTTACAGTTGAAGTCTTATCGTCACATTTAACACAGTGAATACAGGTCACTAAATATACTTCTTATCTATTGCATATTGCCCATAAATAATAGCACTGGGACGATTTCTTGTAGCCATAGGGCACTTGTACAGATGTATCAGAGCTCCAGATAAGCTGCGTATCTGCGTGAAATACACATCAGAAATGCTGAAATACGCAGTCATATAACATCCAAGCGTATCAAATACGCTACAAACATTACAGATACGCTACAAAATTAAAACTTGTGCATATCATCAAAATATTGTGAAGTAACCCTGCGTATTCGATTAGCAAATAAGCAACTTATTTTGAAATTATAAACGGGCATTCCGTCAACCTTGCCAAACTCCACGATGACAGTTACATCATGATCATTTGCCATCACACTTTCTTGTGGAAGTATCGCGGTATTTTTGAGTCCTATAAAGCTCTGGAACCCACACGACACCAGTTTGCAGGGACTAGATGAATAGTGTTTTTAAATATTAACTTAAATACCCTAATGTGTAAAAACTAGTGGGTAACAGAAATTTGAATACCCAGATAGAATTACTGATACCCAATGGTTTTAAAATGCATGGGTAAAATACCCACAACACCAAAAGCTTATCTGGAGCTCTGTGTATAGATGTGCCATTTGAAATTTAAGAGTGACAACAAGAAGAACAATTGTGTTACCTGTGTCACACTGTATGACATAGTGTTTGTGTATGGCTCATGATATATACATTATTATTATGAAGCGCCATGGCCCATTATTTTTAAGGAAAGGAGAGTTACGAGGATATTCCCCTACTTAAAACACATCTCTACTCTTACACTTTGACAAAACATTCTAAAGAGCCATAAAAGATAAAGTGTAACAATCAGCACGTGACGGAGCAAGTGCAACAGCGGCAGAGAACACAATCAACTCTCCATACCCTAAAAACAATGGAGTGCTCAAACAATAGAATGACGTCGAAGATGTGTTTTAATAACACAGATTCACAAGACAGTCAACCATAATATTTCACTGATTGCAGGTTGCATGGAAGTACTGCTTGTGACCTTGATCCATAACCTCACAATGATCCATGTTATAACTCTGAGTGTGAATTGAAACGTGCTGCCAGGTTGTGTATTGGTTCAGATGCAGCCTGTAACCATGAAGTTAGTTAGTGGTTTTACGCCGCTTTTAGCAATATTCCAGCAATATCACGGTGGGGGGAGGAGACAGAAATGGACTTTACACATTGTCATCATGTTGGGAATCGAACCTGGGTCTTCAGCGTGATGAGCGAACACTTTAACCACTAGCCTACCCGACCCCTGTAAACCATGAAGGTTTTGTGCGCAAAACATGCAAACTGTGAAGGGTGTACATACAATATTGCTAGCTAGTTCGGGTCAGAACTTTTCAGCTATCCCTGGTAGATAAGACGCTGTAATCGAGAAAGTTTGTCTCCCTGTCATTTACACCAATTTCTGAATCCCCAGGATTATTTTGTAATTCCTACTGTTAAATGTAAATGTTCATGTGTATGCCTAGTTTAAACTTCACAAGCTGCAAAACACCACAAGGCATGTGGGACAGGTCATTTATTATAAAGGTGGCAGAGCTCCAGATAAGCTGCGTATCTGCGTAAAATACGCATCAGAAATGCAGAAATACGCAGTAAAATAAAATCCAAGCATATCAAATACGCAACGAACATTACAGATACACTACAAAAATAAAACTTGTGCGTATCATCAAATTATTGTGAAGTAAGCCTGCGTATAAACGGGCATTCCGTCAACCTTGCCAAACTCCACGATGACAGTTACATCATGATCATTTGCCATCACACTTTCTTGTGGAAGTATCGTGGTATTTTTTAGTCCTATAAAGCTCTCGAACCCACACGACACCAGTTTGCAGGGACTAGATGAATAGTGTTTTTAAATACAGTCAAGTCTCGTTAATCCGACACTCGTTAATCCGACAATCGGCTTTATCCGACACTAATGATGGGAACCGATTAAATCAGTGCTATTTAGACCCGTTAATCCGACAGTCTCGCACTCCGACTCCGACACACCTAATTTGCAACGAATTACCGAAATCACTCAAATGACCAACAGGAAGTCGACGTTAGCCACTTAGAAAGCAGCTTTCTTAGCTTTGGGTACGAGTTTCAAAGTTGCGACTTCCATTCCAGACTATGCTAGTATTTTGAATCGGTCATACAGTCCATAATAGTTTTTGTGTTTAATTTTAGAGGTTGCTTGATTAGAAAACATATTTCGCCAACAATGTAACATAACAATATGAATATTTATTTTATAATTTTTATTACGTGTTTGAATCCTTATATATCGTGTAGTTGTCCGATTTTCGATCACGAACGTTGATACTACTAAATTTCGTTTATCCGACATACTCGTTAATCCAACATAATCATATGCAACCATCGATGTCGGATTAACAGGACTTGACTGTATTTAACTTAAATACCCACATGTGTAAAAACTAGTGGGTAACAAAAATTTGAATACCGAGATAAAATTACTGATACCCAATGATTTTAAAATGCATGGGTAAAATACCCACAACACCAAAAGCTTATCTGGAGCTCTGGGTGGGGAGTGGGAGGTTGGGGGGTTAGAAGTAATTAGGGAAGGGCTACCCAAAAATATGACCCCAATATGGCTACCCAAATATCTGGAGGAGGGTCATAAAAAAATGCACATTTGGGGAGGGTCTTAGAACATTTCCTGATTCATGATAAAGTACAACTCGCATTTTATTTTTTCAGGGTCACATACAAAGACATGGGGAGGGTCATCCAAATATATAAGTGCATCGAAAAACTCTAACACATCCACCCCTGTATTTATGACCAGACCCTAAAACATATGAGTTTTAAGTGTGCCCTTACAGCATAAACTAACCTCACCATTACAATTCTAACTGTGCACTGGCATTCTGTGTGGAAGGAATATCGAACCCTGAAAAGCCCCTATCTTTCACATTGATTTTTATTATCGCCAATATACACCCAGTGTTGCAAAGTGATGCTGGTATTCTTGGCCCAAATAGACCATTCTGCCATGTTATTCACATGAGACTTTTTATGATACGAAGATAAATCTATACAATAGTCCCATGGTGAGAAGCTGTTCAATACTTCACGCCAGTTCCATTCACTCAATATCAGTGTAAGCAGGACTAATTCGTAAATCGTTGTGGCAAGATTCATTTCAAGCTCTGTGACACCGAGCTGCATACCGAGCTGGAGGCAGGTGAGTCAGCTTATCAACCAGTCGGACGAGCAGCTCCTCAAGCAACCTGGCTCAAACAAATTGGCTGGCCTAGGTATTGACGTTACGTGTAAATAAATGTATCAAGTCTGTGTACATCAGATGATTCAACAAAACCCTCATCTCCTGACCCACCCATCAGCACAACACACCAGTCCTCCGTCTTCTGTCGGATTGACTGGGGACATTGCAAGCTATTTTGTGGCATCATCCTTCTTAAGATGTCATGATGCCCATATTGGACTGTTGCCATAGTAAACACAACTTTCAACTGTGCCCAGAGCACCAGTGTGATTGTTCATGACGGGGACAGAAAATGGAAGTTAATTTTGATGTTCGACAGTTACAAATGACTGTTCTGAATGTGAATTTCCTTTGAGCTGATTACCTGGTAACATGGTTTTAAGTTTGATGCTCTATAGTTCTACAGGTAACGGTTACTAATGTGAATCTTGTTGACATGACTGTCTTAGAAAAAAGGACACCAGTCGTTACTAATTCATGCAAATACAGAAAGACTAGATCATGTACATGTCTTCAGTCCTGTGAAGATTCTGGGCTAGAATTGGTCTTCAGCAACCATGCTTGTTGTAAGAGGCGACTAACAGGATCATGTGGTCAGGTTCACCGACTTAGTTGATGCATGTCATCGCATCCCAATTGCATAGACCATTGCTCATGATGTCTGGATTATCTGGTCCAGACTCAATTATTTACAGACCACTGCATATAGCTTGACTTAATTGCAGAGTGCGGCATTAAACAACAAACAAACAAAAGATGTCTTAAGTCTACTGTCTACCTGATAGGAAGGGAAGCATTAGGAAACATCTATGTTTAAATTCAATCCTTGAATACGATGGAGTACAAATCTTGTTATGGTCTGGACAAATCCTCCTTTATCCAGGGCATTTTCTCTTCATTCTGTTTTGACAACTACCCCGAACCCATTCACCACTACAGGTTCGCGTTGTAAGTGATGTCAGCATCTCAGATTGGAGATATTATACCCTGGATAACCGAGGATGGAGTAGACAAAGCTGGCAATTTGTATTAAGAGAATAAATTATAAGAAAATGTTTATTTTTTGTCATGTTAATGAAAAATGATGGCTATAGCCCTGTCACAATACTTCCTTGCTGTGAAATATATAGAAGTAAACTCATGAAGATCCTGGTTAGAATTGGTCTTCAGCAGCCCATGCTTGTCATAAGAGGCAACCAATGGGATTGGTTGGTGAGGACCACTCGATCTCTGACAACCAATTTAACTGGTTGTGTATGGGTATTACAGCAAAAAGAGTAAGTAAACTTGAATCATAAAACTAACAATGATTTGGGAAATCTTAGATTGAATAGATAACAGCTTTTTACAAATTCGACCATTGAAACTTCATTATTATATTTTCATTCCTACCCATCTCCCATCATTTTGTTGTTACATAAAACAACCACCCTTTGGTTTTTAAGCGATTTAAAACCATCATCCTCGGAATAAAACCTCGGTTTTATCCCTTGGATTTGGGGTTTTAAATCTCCTAAATACCCTCTGATGTGTTTTATCCTGCACATAAACTACATACGTAAAAGTACCTTATGACCTATTGATGTATTGGGTAGTTAGAAAAGTATTTTATTCTGCAACAGGATATCACAACAAAGTATCAGATATTTCATAAACTGTTTTGATCAGATTGTGAGCAACAGATGACTACTGTCAACCTGTCACAAGCTTGGGACCTCATAGTAAGACTAGGGTTTCATCAATTGGTGGAGTTGCAGCTATTGTCATAGCAACCCACCTGCTACAACACCAGGTGAGAAAGTAAGATATTAGCATCACACAATATACACATTAGGGAGTCAGCAGAATTGAACAATTGTCTGACAGCACTAATATCAAAGGGACTGTGACCATGAACAGCTTTCACAAATTGCATCCATGAAGGATATACTTTATTTGAATCTGTGGCACAGAAGCCATTATTCAGCCAGGCCTAGATGTATAAAAAATAGCTCACCGTAGACATCTGAATTTCCGGGGCTAATTACCAACTCAGTGAGTGAGTGAGTGAGTGAGTGAGTGAGTGAGTGCGTGAGTGAGTGAGTGAGTGAGTGAGTGAGTGAGGTATTAACGCCGCTTTTAGCAATATTCCAGCAATATCATGGCAGGGGACACCAGAAATGGGCTTCACACATTGTACCTATGTTGGGAATCGAACCCGGGTCTTCCACGTGACGAGCGAACGCTTTAACTTCAAAGACGTGTACTTCACTATTTGAAGGTCATGGCCATTCATCCCAGTCTGGGCCTGCCTACTTTCAAGATGAGCTCGTTACATTTGTCAGTAACCAGCCAATAATTGGTGTCCAATAACCAATTCATTTTGCATGTGTGTTTTGAAACAGCTACAGATGAACCTTCAGTCCTTTGGGGCGAAAACAGGGGTTTTATGTTTTTTGTCCCCTCCATGTCATTTTCAAACCACCGTGTCAGGATTAAGATTCTCGTTTCTAATTGGATACTGAATAGAAAGGTTTTTCTTATGTACCTCGCCGACAGATATGATACAAATTTCATATACCCAACTGGGAAATGCCGTACTTGGATCTACCAAAGTAAATACAGTGATATGACTATGTCATCTTGAAACTGAACATCTATTAAATGCAGTTTAGCGAACTTAACCGAGCATACCTGATTATAACGCAAGGGCGGTAACTCTGGATGTGTTTACGTTTCATCGTCTGCCAGTTGTCAAGGCGTCCATAAAATGGTTCATAGCCGTACTGATGAAGACATTTTAGATAAAGGGACAAGAATTATGCCTACTTGCTCAAAGTACATGGACTCACAAACAGGACAGGGTAGTACATCACCCCTAAAGTTGACTACCATAGTCCTAGTCCTATTCTAGCCCACACCTCTGCAGTGTACTTGGAGCCTGAAGCTAATTCACTAGACAGCAATAATGTAATAAGGCTGTTAAAATCCGATCTTTTGTATTAAGAGAATCGGATTCATGCTATTTAAGACATTAGTCATATACTTAAAGAGTAAAAACATTGAACACATTAAGAGGTTTTCTTGACTAGAGTAAAGTCTTGAACTCCAAACGACCAGTACTTTATGAAGAATTTCAACATGTTCAAGGACTCAGTTGTCTCTATTAACTTCAGCTGTAAACTTCATCTCTACAGCTGCTAACAAACCACAGACACATCCCAATCTGCAACCAACCAAGCGAACCTGTTTCTCAGTTAAAACAATTAACAGTGATTAAAAGATATGTATGACTGAATCCTTGAACTACCAATGACCAGTACATTTTCTGAAGTATTTTAAATTCTCAAGGACTCAACTTGTCTATGTAAACTTCAGTTGTATTTTTTTTTACATTTAACCACGCACAGCCTGCACCCAACATACAAATAACAGAGTAACCTGTTTCTTAGTTCCTCCAACACCTTTCACCCTTTACCAAGAAGTTGAATAAATATATTATACCACCTGTCCATATTTGTTATGCAACAACACTTCCCATTCTTCCACACTGTGAAATTCTGGCTTAATTGTTCCAACGAGGAATACTAACAATTGTACGGATGTCATCGGATGTGAAATAGTGGCACTGTTGTTCAAATTTATTCACTATTGAAACAAATATGATATACCCGTTTTCAATTCAAAGATTTGTAATTCTTTGAAGTGGGTCAAACATTTTGTCCGAGACTATGGCCATGTGCTAATAGAGAATGCAAGGGTTAACAATGCCGGAACAATCGTAATGCTAAAGAGACACTAGATGGAATAGTCTGGACATTGTTCTAAAGGCCTAATATTTGTTCCTTTCAAGACAAACAGAATAAAATAGCTCATTGACTTGATCTTGTTTACTAAATTCTGGCTATCTACACACACAGACGAACCTTGTCTGAAAGTTTGGACCTTAAAGTTCAAGAAACCCAACTGCAGTAACAAAGTGTTAAAAGGTTTGAGACAATCAGCCTCAGACAATCATGGCCCTCAGAAAATCATGAGCAAACTGGACCTATGGGCGCTACTTCTAATACCAGACTTTCAATTTCATGAGGATCACTTGAATTTGATCTCTTAGACTTGAGCTGGGGTCCCAATTAGAAGATAAACATGATGTGTTTTCATTTTTGGGGCTGTCGGTTGGGTATTTGATGCCATCAAATAGTCAATAACACAAACAAACTCCAAAATACATAAGTTGCCAGTAACTATGGTGACGAAGCACTGAATTCTGAGAGAGACAGGCATGACATCACCCTGGAATGCTATGATGTCATGAGACAGTGACTCAGGTCAAATGCTTCAGTGACATATGGACCAAACTATTTAGCAGAACACACTCAGAGGAAAAACAAGTAAATTGAAGATGTTCCAATAAATACTGATTTGAAATTAAATTAATAATTAAGTGTAGTAAATTAAGTTGTAGGATTTACATTTTTTATCTTTGTATTCTACCTTTAGGTATTTTGGAGTGATTTGTAGAAGACGAAATTAAATTTTAATGATGTAATGTCGAAACCATGGCTGTAGTTTTAACCACGTGTACACCTCCCTCTTGAGGATCGCAGTGACTTTACGTGGTGTCTGGTGATCTGCTACCTGGCAAGTAATTGGATGGTTCCTGGTTTCACAGGGGAGGAAAATTAGAGGATGAATTATTAACTGTCCCTTCGCCTAGTGCGAGTCCACGGCCGGCGATGTTGTTGAGGAATGTTTGAACATGGCGATGATGTTGTATTTGGTCATCACCAATGGTAGCATGTATTGATATTATTGGACCAAAGGTGTTCTCTGGATCCATGATGTCTGCTATGACAACAAGTAGTCCGTAGTGGAACGTGGTCAATAATGGGACTGAACGTTTGATCAAACTGGCATGGAATATTTAATTTCAAGACAAATTCAGGAGGACAAATATGCTTGGGCATACACTGTTACTAGCACAAAGGGAATTATACTTGAAATTCATGACATGGGTTTAAACCAGAAGTGATAATTTTCAATTGGTTTTGTTTTAAGTGGTGAAATATTGTACTTAACAGAAAACAATTTAATATCTCACTCATGTTATTTGACAAGAAGCACTGGGTATTCCGGACAAGAGTCTGTGAGGGTTCCCACTTAATAAAACTTAACTTGACACAAGAGGTGAACTTGAATCGGTCAGACTCGATGACAGTTTACCCAGAAGCACTCCAAATAATTTCATTGTCTTTACCCAGCGACATTTATTGAGATACTTTCATTGTCTGTACCCAGAGGCACTCAGAATATTTTCATCGTCTTCACCCAAAATGAAGCCAAGAAATCACATTCTCAATAGTAATGGTTGCTGTACATTCTCTGGTATGATACACACAAAAATAGCACTTCGATTATATTCGATCCTAAAGAGTCAATGAAATGAAACTAAAGTACATTAGGTAAGTATGAGTAAAATAAATAACTGCCAACCTAGCACAAGTTAGAAAGCACATTAGAAACATCCAAACATTCATCTGTTGACCAGTCATACTGTAAGTATTCATACTCAAACAATCGGTAAAAAAGACGTAATTTGATCGATGTGGAAAGGATAAAGAAAGGCAAGGTTCAGTCGTAATTACACCATGACGAAGATGAATTCTTCCCACCATACCTGCACACCATAAATTATTAACACATGAAATACCAGATAGAAACTTCAACAGGTAATCACCTGCTAGAGATGTTCACCAGACAATGCCAGAACTCCCATGTGCACTGTGTGTGGCATTCAAACAGCATGTGCGTTGTTGCAAGGCTGAGAAAGGTTATCATCCCTAATCACACTTCATCCTTGCCAAGGAAATGGTTCTGCAGTCGGCTTATTGTCAGGGAGGTTCAAGTTTCTAGGTTCTGTTCAGCCTGCTGGAAGGGAGTCAATCAACTGTCAGTCAGGAATGAAAATTGTCATTCCTTAGTTTTTCAACCAAATATATAAAAGCTGTGAATGTGGAGGCATTGAATTGTCGTTCATAAACTATTAAAGGAATCTGTGTACATGAACTAGGGTGTCATGCATCATACTGTTAGGTGTAAATTAACTTGCCTCACAATTTACATCTGACAACTTGTTTGTTTGTTAAAAAAGTGTTTGTTGTTTAACACCAAACTCAGCGATATTCCAGCTTATGACGGCAGTCTACCACTAATTGACTCTGGACCAGACAATCCAGTGATTGACATCACGAGCATCGATCTACGCAACTGGGATACGTCATGCATCAACCAAGTCAGCGAGCCTGACAACCCGATCCCGCTTGTCGCCTCTAAGCATGGGTTGCTAAAGACCTATTCTCTACCCGGATCTTCACGGCTCACATCTCGCAATACAATACATGACACTCCAATCTATATATCGATTCATGTTTCTATTATGTATTGTAATATTTTAAAAACTGTGCAACAACTCGGCCTGTATCCAGTGGTATCTGTTCCACAAAGAAAACTGCTACACCTGATCACATAAATGACACCAGAACCAGCCCGAGTAATCAGTCGTGAGAGTTACGCTCAGATGGCATGATCTTGTGATAACCGGCCACATGGAAGATAGACATTACACTTAGAAGGGACACAAGTCAGTATCACGATATGCATCAATACGTGAGTCAGGCATATCATCATCAGACACTCTAACAAGACCTGCAGACGGATGTGATTCACATGAACCACGAACCACATGAATTCGTTTGGATGTGTGCAGTCTGTACCCAAAACATGCCTGAAGTGTACATGCCTGAACTTGTATTTGTGTTATTTTCAGTACATTTTAGTCTTAGCATGTGGACAAGTATAATCTCAATCTCATTAAAATTAGATCTCAGTTCTCTTTACCGCTAAACACAGATCTGAGGACATCCCATTACAGGTCATGTCAGACCGACCTTGCGCGAACTTTGACGGACCAATGCAATGACCAATCAGAAGGCAGCTTTCTTGTGCTTTATGGAACTAATTTCAAATTGGTAACTATGCTTCGAAACATATTTCGACAAATTCTCGATTACAAATTTGAAACCTGAACAAAAGAACATTCTGGAATGACTAATAGATGATCTAGATTGTATGAATTACAACAGTCGTTAACCCCGTAACTATCGTTCGGAGTTTTCGAGGTTGCATGATTAGAAATCACATTCCGACTGTCACTTTCATAATCTGGTAAGCTATGCTCTGATTGGTCGGATGAAAGGTCGTTCTGACGTGACCCCTAAAGGGATGTCCGTCCTCAGATCTTTGTTTAGCGGTAGCGAGAACTGAGGTCTGATTTTAATGAGATTGCTATAATCTTGTTTTAGAAGATCCGAAGACATTTTACTAGATTCATGCAGTGGACTAGTGGCTAAGGTCGCAGACTGTGAATGTGATTTCCTTCCTATGGTGATGCTTGGGCCAATAAATGCCGTGATACAGGTTGACTGGTCCTCTATCTTACAGTCCGTGAACCATATTTTTTTCCCACCTTTGCCCAACCCATACTTCAATGCTACAGCCCTCAATGAAACAAGTCTAGACTTTACACAGGTTCTGTTTAACTCCCAACTCACTCGGGGGCTCTTTCTCAAATGAAATGTAGCTGCTTGTTTCTTTCAAAATTAAACATGCCACTAAAGTGTTAAAGAACACACAAGTCTTTAATATAACATGGCCTGACAAATTAACCTTAGTAATATGAAAGAATTGGGTGTTCATTAACTTCTTGTGAGTAGCTTGTTTTTGGAGAATAACCATTATTCTAAGTGACTGGTAGTGAGGCAAGCTTGGATGAAAATGAAAAAAATGTATTAATTAGGCCTTTACAGGTTTGGAAGAGGGAAACTTAATAATCTGACAAGTTGACTCTTCAGAAGTAATAATATCCAATAAAGGTCGCTTATTGAGTTCTGAGTAAATCTGCCATTGGGTGTCTCATGCCATTAACTTATTATGTGGTGCCCTCACTGTTTTTGTAATTGGTTTTGATCAGGTTTCAAGGATCACTTGTTAAAGACTCAGTGAGCCTTTAATGTTAAAGCTAAGTATGTTTCTCCTAGCATGGTAACAACTCAAGCACATATTCTACATAGGGCATGCCTGACTTTCTGACTTTCTGGGCTTGTTCCCGACAAGGCTGAAGGTAGAGGTGTCTTCACGTCAAATGTTCAGCTCAGGAAATCCCATACACCAAACTACTGACACATGTAACAAATCTACCATGACGTGTTACAAGTACAGAGATTTATTTCGGCTGAAATATTTCTGTGCGACGTGTACATCCATGTTATGAGTGCAGTCTGACTTTCAGTATGAAACAGTGTGTGAATAGGGACAATAGTGACGTGACAAGGAAGTGATGTCACATCAAGACATTATGACAGGCCAGCCATCAACTTGTGTGGGTTTTTCCCAAGAAGGGGATTGGCATCTCATGTAGTCAGGTTCAACAAACAAGTAATGATAAAGTTGTTTTATTACCCTACACAGAGATTTTACACCCGTGGAGATTCGGCTAAGAATAGGTCTTCAGCAACCCATGCTTGCCGTAAATCATTGTAAAATGCAACTATGGTAGTCGTAAGAGGCGACTAACAGGATTGGGTGGTCAGGCTTGCTGACTTTGTTGATGCAGGTCATCATATCCCAATTGTGTGGATCGATGCTCATGATGTCAATCACTGGATTGTCTGGTCCAGACTCGATTACAGACCGACATCACATAGCTGGAGTATTGCTAAGAGCGGCGTTAAACAATTAACAAGGTGAGGTGAGGTGAAATTGCGATTAACGTCGCGTCCAAGATTATGGCACTTATATAGCGACGTGCATGCACGTGTGTGTGGGGGGGGCTGCTTGTACAAGTTCGGACTGATGCTGATTTATAGTGCTAGCTCACTGAGATGCCATGCCGCAGTTTAACATGCATACACCACTCAGACACAGTATACTGACTCCCAGCCGACCAGTCCTTGTTTTAGCCCCTTAATGCCGAGCGCCAGACAGGGTAAGAACAAGTACCATCTTTTAACATCTTTAGGTAAGACGCGGCTGGGGATCGAACCCCGAACCTTCCGCTCTCCGGGCTGACGCTCTACCATTAGACCACGGAGGCGGTCTAAACAATAAACAAACAAACAAACAGGACTTTTGAACTGATGTTAATATGCAGGTCAAGAGGAGGGACACAGGAATGGACACACACCTTTTTGAAGCAGTCAGTAAACATTTATACATTCAAAGCTCTTAAAGGCAAACAGGCAAATTAAGAGTAAACATATGACAATAAGACTAACTCATTTGGTGCGTCATTATTCAACAAAATTACTAAAAGCAAACAGCAAAATCACAAAATGCACGCCTCATATTCCTAAAAGACGTAGGCTCATTTGAATATTGTAATGCATTGGATTGGTGTTAACATGATTAAGTCCTTGAACTTGAAATGTTAAAAAGGAACATTTAATTCCAATTACCTGACTTCCACTTCTATGGGAATCAAAGATTTGCTTTATTTTTATACCAAATTACAGGATACTTAATGTATGGCTGCTAAATTATTTTGTTCAGATGCTTTTAAAAAACTGGAATCCCAGAATTATGGTTGGTCTCAGGACATTCATCGAAGTGAGTGAGTGAGTGAGTGAGTTGGGTTTAACGCCGCTTTTAACAGTATTCCAGTTATATCACTGCGTGTCAGCTTAATGTGGGAGGAAAGCCCGAAGTGATGCAGGTCTCAGACGTTTACCACTTCGGTGAAACCCACCAGCACGGGTATGGTGCTGACAAACCTAGAAACATAATCAGGGCGAACCGGGATTCGAACCCACAATCATAGGTTTCTGGCGTGCCCAAGGGACGCAATTCTGCAGTGCGAATCGCGGCGCCTTAAACGACTGGGCCACCCGTGCCCCCTCATCGAAATGAAAAAGAGCTGTAACATGTTAAACATGAAACCAGGCCACGCATCCACCTAAAGCCTTTAAAAAAGTGTAAAAGAAATTATAAAAACGTTGTAATCTATTAAGAGTTGAACTTAAAAATAGGGTATCCAAGTTACCATAGCACAAGAATGTTCATCCACCAGGCCCTGTGCTAATTATAAACAGTGACTTCCTTGTTTAGAACTAAACTTAAGTGAAAAAATCAGAAATGGATAGACTGAACTTTGAGTGAATCTCTCTACAATGCTCTAAGAAAAGAAATTTCAGTTAAATTTAACATTTATCAAGAGCTGTTTAGAGGATGATATCCGGCCCCATGTCTGCAGTCTGCAGCATACTTTGTATTTCATTTCTATTGTTACAGTTGCCACCCCACCCTGGGGCCACCATTTTAAAACAAGGAACCTTGGGCTGGGATGAGTCCAAATTTACTACCCGGGCACACAACCCCCTATAACCTGACCCCCCTATTACCCGACCGTCCCCAGGTACCCGCTGTAGGTCTCAAGAGATTGGTACAAAATGTCCGATAAGGAATAGTTTGAACAGAGCCCTGGGAAAAAGTATTTAGGTACACTATCAAACGATCTGGTCATGTAAAACTGAAGTTGATTGAAGCTGTATCTATATTCAAAAATATATGTGAGAATAAATGCGTGAATAGTCTGAAAGAAATGTGTACAATCGTGACTTGCAGTGTATTCAAGTAGTTTGAGATAAATTTTGTTATTAAACAATATGTCATATGACTAATCACGGGTCTGGTTAGTCCTGTGGGTACCCGGGTCCTACTCAGTAACCACCCGACCTGAGTACCCAGTCCTACTGGAACCCCCAAAATCCATTGCCAAGATTTGCCAGGACCCACAACAGACCTACGTAAAGATTCCTAGACCTGTCAGTTAATCAAACAGTGATACGTTTACCGGAGATATGTATCCCAGGGACTTCACAGGGCATACCACTGCATCCACTCTCAACTGTATGCAACAGGATCCAACATCTTGCTTCCAGTAGAACCTTTCCCCAAACAAAAGGCATGCCCTTTCATTCAACATCCTCCTCCCGATCACCATCCATGACATTTCAATAACTAATGATATCTTCATTGAGTGGGTGAGTGAGTTGGGTTTAACGCTGCTTTTAACAGTATTACAGTTATATCACGGCGTGTCAGCTTAATGTGGGAGGAAAGCCCGAAGTGATGCAGGTCTCAGACGTTTACCACTTCGGTGAAACCCACCAGCACGGGTATGGTGCTGACAAACCTAGAAACATAATCGGGGCGAACCGGGATTCGAACCCACAATCATAGGTTTCTGGCGTGCCGAAGGGACGCAACTCAGGCTACCGATAGTTTACCATGAATAATTAAACATTTGAACCAAACACTCTTGAAGTAACTAAGTTAAAAGACTACAAACATACTTTACAAGCTTCAAATTCTTTCTTGATGAAAGTGCAAGTACTTCCCTGCATAAAAATGGGGGCATGTTCCCACTGATGGCGGCCATGTTTGCTTCCAGACTGCGCTGTGTGTCTGGTTTCCAATAAACTCAGTTGTCCTGCATTTCTTGCCCTGTACTTCTCTTAAGGTTTACTGTGCAGCTCCTTTCAACAAAGTTTCAAAATCCAAGCATTGGGTGAATGTTGTTTTACAACCGTCAATCAATACACCAGCTGTATCATGGCAGCCTGTAAATAATCACGCCTGAACGAGGCAAACCTGTGATTGATATCATGAGCATCATTCCACGTGGGACAGGCATGATGAGGCAATCAACCTTGTCACCGAGCCGGACCGCCGATCCATTCAGTTGATTCTTATGGCTACGATAAGTTACTGGGAGCAAATTTTACCCAGGAATCTGAAACCTAAACACCCAGTCTCACATCATTTTATTGTTCCCTACAGAGAAACAAACTGCTACATGATGTGTTCCCTTCTGTGAATCCTTCTCTGTGTATGTGATGAAGTACACCACCATGCATATTCCTAACAAACACTCATGCTTCATGTGAATCAGATCCATTGACAGTCACACTTTGTCTCTTCCATGTTTATTCCTTCAGTGAAATGAACACATAAGTATATAAATGTCTATATTTTGTTATTTGCCGGTGTTATTTATTGTTAAACAATGATTGTAACTGTATTACATTGTTTCTGTTGAGATTCAGGAGAAGTTCATAGCACTGTATTTGGACAACGATTAGTTGGCAAGAACGTAGTACTTTTTAATGTAAGCAGTGGTGAGGAAGTAGTTATACTTAGATGCTCCAATTATCTGTAAACTTCTGGAATAGCATGGATGGATTTCAAGTGTCATAGAAACCTGTGCAATATATCCTGTGATGTTCCAGGACTGGTCAAGCACTGTGTAGAAAGTGCTGGAAGCTGGTAAGACTATAGTAAGTGGAATGGGCTCATGCCTGTTATCTCACATTTCATCTGACATTACATCAAGAACAGCTTTTGTGTGAAGATCACTTGTCACCCCCCTGGATTCCTAGCCTAGGCCTGACATCTTGGAAAGGTGAATATTATTATCACTGAACTTTTTGATATCACCACTGCCATCATATTTTGTATTTGATGCTGCCATTGAATATTGTACTACCACTCAATTGCATACTATTGCATGCAATTGTTGTGCAGTAATTTGTATTGATTTGTAAACCTAGTTAACTGTGTAATACAGTTGTCGATTGTATACCATTTGTTGGTTCTTTTAAGAACAGATTTCTGGGTTAACAAATTGTAACAATTTATATATCAATTTGTTTTTTCTAAGCCTAATTCTTAATGTGGATGAAAATCTAATAATTAACTGACTGTAGCCTAAATTTTATCTTAAATCTATTTTGACCACTTTACTATTTTGACAAAAAATTCGAAAATCAAGCGGAAGAAATGGCTAGTGAACTATATTTCCAATGTGTTGCACATTTCGCCTCTGCGGAGATATCGACAAACCCAAAACATAGCATGATTATGCGTCATCATTCGCAATCTGTGTTCGATATCGAGCAGTTATAATCATAATATATCGCAAAAGATATCCACCGTTACCATGGTAATGAAATTATACAACAGACTTTCTTCACATTATCTACATTATCTCAGTCATTATTTTCACGAGTTAGTTTCTTCTTCTCTTGAACCACATATATTATTAATCATAAAGACCAGTATTATGCAAGCCCCATATCTCCAGGAACAGGTGAAGGTCACCTGAGAAGGTTTATTCAGGATATTGTATTGTATTGTATTTCATTACTGTGTTTATAAATGGATCAATTTTTCACACAGTGCAATGGAATACTCCATGTTAAGCAGCATCAACTGGCTTTATTTCCAGGGAACTGCCTCTTGTTTGGACATATTTATATAGTTGTTCTTGGCACCTTTCGAACAGGAACCCTTCAAGTCAGAAGCGGTTATTGGGACAATTATAGTGACGAGTGAGTGAGTGAGTGAGTGAGTGAGTGAGTGAGTGAGTGAGTGAGTGAGTGAGTGAGTGAGTGAGTGAGTGAGTGAGTGAGTGAGTGAGTGAGTGAGTGAGTGAGTGAGTGAGTGAGTGAGCGAGCGAGCGACAATGGGATTCAGACCCATGTGGAGAATCGAACCCTGGCCATCAGCATGACATTGTTTGTGTGTAAAATTAGGGTGATCGTCAAGTGGATTAAAATACATCATTCAATTTGAATTTACAAAGGAAATTGATTCTGAAATACTATAACTAAATCGGCTGTGACTCCCAGAACCTAGACCCCAGTGGTTGGTATTTACTTTTCCTGGAGGAAACTTAGACACTGACCATGATTTATGAGTAAGAAATTAACCATTTTTATGGGCAACAAGGTCTTTTTCATCCATAAAATTTCATGCCTCATCATTTTCATAACTTCTAAATGCCTAGCAAAAACTTATCAGTGATTAAGAGGAGTATTGAATTTTCAAACAAAGCAAATCTAGAGAATACGTCTTAACACCGAACAGTTAACATGATGCAAAGATGGTGATGTTTATTTGACAACCCTGTCACATCTTGTGTAACAATTGAATAGCTCACACTCCCTCAGATTACACAGCAAATACTCGGCAACAGTATGAAACCACTGCCCTGAAATGGCTAAACAAGTAAAATAAATTCAATTTCCACATTCTCTCCTTTCCACGGACCTTGATACAATTCCGCTGCCACAAATGTACTTTAAAGAATAAATCTAACAAGGGCTGGGTAAGTGTAAATGTAGGTTAACATGGTTAAGAAATATACATATAGATAATAAATAAAAATATTCTAAACATTGAGTCATATTTTGCTTAAGTAAATGAAAAAATGTTTGCTCATCATCATGTACATGAAACTTTAAAATCAAAATTAATTTCATAACCAGATTCACCAACAATTATTTGATTTATTTCTTAATTTCTATATTTCTTTATAGAAATAGTATTAAGGCAAGGTAAAAGGGGGTTTAACATCACATACTGAACCTAACGTACCTACCATATTGATTGGTGAGGGTATAGGTGTGCATTCAAGATTATGGCACCAAAACAGAGATGTGCGTGCATGCGTGCATGCGTGCAGGCAGGCGGGCGTGCATATGTCCGCTTGTACTATTCCAGACTTGTTTGTTTTATCCTCCTAGCCCACTGGCATATGCCAAAAGTTAACATGGATGCCCCACTCAGACACACTGACTCCAAGCTGACCATTCCTTGTTTTAACTCCTTAACTCTTTCAACACCGCAGGCAAGTAAAGCAGCCAAGAAGTCATGATACAAATATGTAGTTTGTAAGACTATTTAACATGTCATGAAAAGTTTTCTTTCAAAGGATCTCCTTCAATGCCCAGTGCAAGGCAGCTTACCAGCAAATACAGATCTAGACGCTCTGTCCACTCTGACCAAGGAGGAAATCACCTCCCTATAAAACTCAAGCGATAGCCTTATACATCAGTACACAGTCTTAGAAAAATTCAGAAATCAACAAGCGCAGTGGTAGAATTTCAAGGTCACAGATCAAACAAATCCATTGCATTTCAACAGTGTTCAACATTTGTTCTGTTTTTATTTCCAATGTGTTCACTACAAAAATTGATGTTCTTTTTAGGCCCCAAATCCATCGCTCCAATCTGACATC
The DNA here is from genome assembly GCF_023055435.1 of Haliotis rufescens. NCBI lineage: Eukaryota > Metazoa > Mollusca > Gastropoda > Lepetellida > Haliotidae > Haliotis > Haliotis rufescens. The sequence goes on along the minus strand of NW_025964334.1, from coordinate 11,764,503 downwards.
ATGTTTTATGGGTTTAAAATGGCATCATCAGGATATTAGGTCGATAATGATTACGATGTCATTTCTTCGCGACATTGGCAGGAACCTCAAATATATGCCCAAGTCGAGCTAACACAAGCAAGTCTGAGACTTTGCATAATCCTTCATCAAATCTTAAGCATGACATGAATGTTACTGTACTGTTTTTATTCACCAAACTTTGGCAACATACACTTGACGAAATCAAATAAAAATCGTAAATAATCTCACGGAACTGATCAAAAAATTAAAATAATGCCATATTCCTTTCTAAACCAACAAACATTTGGCATGTATCATTATCTGGTATCAGACCTAATCCCTAATGATCTTCTCTGGATGCAAACCATCAACTACTTACAAGTTAGCAAATAAACTTGCAGGTCTGTTTTCTTTGAAAAGCTATTCGGGGAAGAAGAGAGGATCAGCGAAAGTGTCATGTCATCGACCAGGTCACCCAATGTTGGTTCAGCAAACCAACCCTTCCCTTCAGCAAATGGGTCTGATGCAAGCGAATCAGTTTGTACAACAATAGACGTGTGCTTTCCTATCTGGCAAGATCGGGACGCCAACAGGAAATCTGGGGACGGGGAGGAGCGTAACTCTGCTAATTAAACCTACTCTGTCTGGGATTATCATCAGGTGTTAACAACAGGTGGATTACATGGACATAAGACTTGAGCGTTTTTATCAAAGCCATTGGTTTCAACAAGAAAGGCGTCAATGGCCGATCGAGCCTCTGGAAGGTGTCTTCTGTTAAGTTTTTTTTTCAGGGCTAGTGGCCAAGGGTCTTCGTAATAATCTCAGCCTCGAGCCAGGGCAGGTACTTCCTATCGTTTCATCTTGACTGGAAATATTGTTTGCTCATAAGGCGTTGGAGTTAGGTCATACATCATGGTCAATAGTACAAGGATGTAAAGGATTAACCTGAAGATTAAAGAGGAGCCTGAGGCCTGTGAATGTTGTTTTATGATACAGTCAGCACGATTTCAGCTATTGAGTGAGTGAGTGAGTTGGGTTTTATGCCGCTTTTAACAGTATTCCAGTTATATCACGGCATGTCAGCTTAATGTGGGAGGAAAGCCCAAAGTGATGCAGGTCTCAGACGTTTACCACTTCGGTGAAACCCATGAGCATAGGTATGGTGCTGACAAACCTAGAAACATAATCAGGGCGAACCGGGATTCGAACCCACAATCATAGGTTTCTGGCGTGCCCAAGGGACGCAACTCTGCACAGCGAATTGCGGCTCCTAAGGCGACTGGGCCACCCGTGTCCACATTTCAGCTATTGATTGACAACAAAAAACAGTGATGCAAATAACTGAGTGAGAAGGTAAACCAGTGGTTGACAGCATGATTCTTGTTTGTTTGTTGTTTAACGCAGCACTCAGCAATATTACAGCTATATGGCAGCTGTCTGTAAATAATCGAGTCTGGACCAGACAATCCAGTGACTGACATCATGAGCATCGATCCGCGCTATTGGGATAAGATGACATGCATCAACCAAGTCAGCAAGCCTGACCACCTGATCCCGTTAGTTGCTTCTTACGACAAGCATGGTTGCCTTTTACCCCGGTTCTTCACAGGTCTGACAGCATGAGCAATGCTCCAAATAACATGAAGTAACCAGCCAGCCTCATTAATTAATTAATTAATAATTATTGCTAATGTGGTCAGACCATTTGGTGTATACTGTCGTATATCACTTTGCAAGCGTAACCACTAGGCAAAGGGAGATTAGGTATGATATGGTCCAACAGTGTACTTGAGGAATTCTCAACCAACTATTCTCTTAGACTAACACTTAGACTCTGAAATAATAATATTTAAGATGTTTTTTTTCGTTAATTTCTTTTATATATATATATAATAGAAAGGAGCTCAGAGAAGCTCTTCAAGAAATTTAGACTTGCTTCAGTATTGTAGACTTGCTTGGGACATTACGTATATTTTTGTTTTGGGGTCTGCATGACAGACAACTGTTCAAGTTTATTCAGCAATTTTGAAGTTTTTCATTCAAAATCAAGGAGACTACTTGAATAATTGAAGGTCATATTGATTTAGGTTGTCAGACATGAGTTGGTACACAATGAAATAAAATACAGGGGAGATAAGAACCAATAAGCACCCCTAGACTGACTGTAGAGAGGCTGCAATCTAATACTTGCAGCGGTTTATATTGGATTCCAAACCTATACCAATGGCAAGCAAATTGTGAAGAAAATGTATTATTTTCAAATTCGGGACATTTTTAAAGTTCTTATTTTCTTAATTTCATAAGTATTTTAACACTGTATTTTAACATTACCTTCTAAAGCAGTAACATTCTATTAAATATCAAAGTCTCTTCCGTCCTATTGGGCAAGTGAAGATCTGGGATAGAATAGGTCTTCAGCAACCCTAATGCTTGCCATAAGAGGCGAGTATACTTGTCGTAAGAGGCGACTAATGGGATCGGGTGGTCAGGCTCGCTGACTTGGTTGATGAATGTCATCGATCCTAATTACGTTGATCGATGCTCATTTTGTCAATCACTGGACTGTCTGGTCCAGACTTGATTATTTACAGACCACCGTCATATAGCTGAATATTGCTGAGTGCTGCATTAAACAACAAACAAACAAATCTTTCCTATTGGTCGAGTTATCAGTGAAATACATGTCACCTTGACCATGTTGACCTAGCCATCACACTGGTTATAACTTTATTAACCATGTCAGCATGAATTGGGAAAATGTTTTATTTCCATTTGGGAATTTAATGACTGACATTTGCTGGAGACTTGGGGCTGAACATCGGCCTCTGAGCTGGTCAAAGTAAACCCCTTTGCATTTCATGGTTTACAAGCCTTCTGACAAGACATCAAATATATAATCTCACGTCAACATTTAACATATGTATGCACTCTTTTAAGAGCTGGTCTAGATAAACCCCTTTGCACTTCATGGTTTACAAGCCTTCTGACAAGACATTAAATACATAAACTTAACATTTAAAAAATGAATGCACTCTTTTCTGTCATCTTGTATATTGGATAGCAATGAGAAAAAATGTTTAAAATATATCTGCATTTCCTGAATATTTTAGTGCCTGCCATATATTTTAAATTGCTTCCGGCAAATATCCAGTCTGTCCTTTAAGATATGCCGAGATGATCATTAAAAATTTATGGCCCTCCCAGTCAAGCTGAATATGACATTTGAGCCCTGTAGCCTAACCGATATGTAACTGCGGCTTCCTGAAATACCAATCATGTCATGAATTTCCTGAACCTCTGGAACACATTGGGGTGTCATCCTTGGTGGGAACAAGCGTGTGAAGTTTCAGCTCCATTGGTTCTGTGTTTTATGAGATGTTGGAAGACACACAATCTTTTATCAAACACGGAACTACAGCTTACCACCAAGTTTCGGGTTTCTGAAGTTTTGGAGAAGATTGTTAAAGCTTTAAAGCTTTATTTAAAGCACAATTCAAGGATCGATGACATGTATCAACCAAGTCAGCGAGCCTGACCACCCGATCCCGTTAGTTGCCTTTTACGACAAGCATAGTCGTCTTTTACAGCAAGCATGGGTTGCTGAAGACCTATAATCTACCCCGGAATCTTCACGGGTCGATTTCCAGCAGTGAAACAGATTGGCAGTGACATAATAGAAGCCCCAATGAGTATTCGCTAATGCTACTTAATCAATCCCTGGAGCAGGGTAGGGCGGCACTTAAAGTTTGGAATCTCCTGAACATGTTGAAGAGTCCTGTGGAAATACTGTTCAAACCAGAAGTAAATCAATCAGTCATGATGGTGGATCACAGATTACATGACTGCTCTAAGGATCTACATACACTTCAATAGCCTTCAGCTACTGGCACATGAAAGCCTTATAAGGGATAATCAGTATTCGTTATAATAACGTTTTGACCTTAGACATGATCAAGGTTAGATGCTTTTATCACTTAACTCTGGGTCAGTAAGAGACAGACTTTTACAGATGTTCTTTAGGGAACTCACAAAAGGGTTCTGGTGTGCCCTTTGAAATTTTAGTGTGCCAACAAGAATACTTTTCAATAAAAACAAGAAATAGATTTTTGAAATTCTGTTCATTGAGGGTGTTGTTTCATATGTTTATCATTTTCTATGTGTTCGTTGAATTACTTGCATACAGTACAGTAAAATAATCAATGACTTCACATAACAAAAATCATCGCAAGTTATATTTATGAAAACAGTATGATTTCTAAATGTGCCCTTCAAGGCATAGGGATCTTAATTATTTTTACGGTGTCCTTCTAATATTAACTGTGTCCCTATGATTTTTAATAAATCTTTATGATATTAACTGTGTCCTTATGATTTTTAATTAATCTTTATTATATTAACTGTGTCCTTGTGATTTTTACTTTGTCCTTAATATTTTTTATTTGTCTTTATGATTTTCAATTTGTCCTTATTATATTAACTGTGTCTTTATGATTTTTAATTTGTCCCTATGATATTAAATGTGTATTTATGATTTTTAATTTGTCCTTATGATATTAACCGTGTCCTTATGATTTTAAGTTTGCCACTGTAACTGTAACATTTCAAACACTGAGTGTCCCTATAATCAACAATGTTCGAAACTTCCACTGTATTAGAGTGCCAAAGTCGTAATAGCATGGTTAAATTAGATTCCCACAACTAGAAGGATGTTTCACTTAGAAATCATATTTCATTCTTTAAAATCCCTTGTGCCAATGTTAAATAACAAAATCATAAAATGAACCAGTGTTTTCACATGTGGTAAGTAAACTGGACTAAAACTGGGGAAAATATTTACAAACCCGATGAAAAACAATTACTGATTATCGAAAACCATAACTGTACAAAAGAAAACAACAAAACATTAAATTATTTTTTTTTTACACAAAACCTGTGTTATCGACACCAATGAAATATGCGTAAATGCCTATAGGCAGAGAGATTGTATCGAATCTGGAGACTAGATTCTCCTACGTGAAACAGACATGAAACCTGCATCTGTTGTCACATTGACAGCTGGTGAGTGACAGGGTGACATGCCTTGCACAGATGTTTTACTCAATTTCGTGTTCAATATCGACTCGCTGAATCACCTGATGAAACAAGACTGACTGAATCATGTTATTTCAGCCAATCTTGTGATTAATCCTACTTGATGAAATGGGCGGGTCCGTGAGTAACTTTGGCCAGGCTTAAGACAAGGGGTACAACACATGTTCTGAAGTAGAGTCCTCGTAAAGTAAAGCACACCTACTGAATTGACAATAAATTCTTGTCAATATACATTATCATGGGTGTATATCTACTCTGTTAAGATGACATTCTATCATATGCCATGTGTGGCATTTAGCTTGATGACAAGGATGTCAATACCAAGCAAATAAACACTTCCATGCTAAAACACACTGACTCAAAACTTGTTCTTTAGACCGTAAACGTGGCATGGCAATAAATTATCATCTCTGATCTCATCAGATCTGCTACAACACATTGCAATAGGGGTATTCCATGTGAGTTTGGATTGTTAACATTAGGCCAGACCAACATAATTACTTGTTTTATCAATTTCTATCCCCAAATTACCTGTGGCTAATCATGTAATAGACGAATCGTAAACTTTCAATGACTCCAACTTTATTAACTTATCGAAACAATAATGTTATGGACCCTGTAGATCAGCATTTTAATTGTTTCAAACTTCCAAATATGTCAAATTAACAAGAAATTACTATGTATCAAATTACCATGTTTTCTGTATTAAGCACATTGATTCAAAAACTGCACACTGACCAACTTCTAGATCTATCTACAAGTCATCTTTACAAGCATCCACACTAAACCTGAACATTTTGATGACAGTTTGTATCATCTGGTGAGTAAAACACATTATATTCAGAAAATACAGCTGTGTAGAAAGTGTACATGTTAACCATGCAGAGATGGAGATCTGACTTTTTCATCCCAAGTGGTCCACACCTTAATTGACCCACCCCCCACCCCTCACACACACACACACACACACACACACACACACACACACACACACACACACACACACACTTATTACAGCAAATAAGGAATATATTTCATTGTTGCCTTACATTTCTCATACGTTTATCAAACCATTCCTTTTTTATTCGTCCCGTGAAGATCTGGGGTAGAAACTGGTCTTCAACAACCCATGCTTGCCACAAAAGGAGACTATGCCTGTCGTAAGAGGCGACTAACGGGATAAGGTGGTCAGGCTGTCAGGCTCGCTGACTTGGTTGATGCATGTCATTGTATCCCAGATGCTTGGATCGATGCTCATGATACCAATCACTGGACTGTCTGGTCCAGACTCGGTTATTTACAGACCGCCGTCAAATATTTGAAATATTGCTGAGTGCGGTGTTAAACAACAAACAAACAAATATTACAGCATTTAGTAAGGAATTTATTTTATTGTGGCCTTACATTTCTCATACGTCTATCAATCAATTACTTTTTTAATTCACCTATGTCGATCAAGAAGTTGCTGTAATGTTGACATTGATAAAATCAATATCATCTTAATTTGTTTAACATCAGATATGACATGTTATTGCTTACAATCAGGACAAATAGTACAACACACAATGAAGTAAAGAGTCATCATGGTATGCAATATATTATTAATAATAACCAGGATTTATTGGTAGTAATGAAACATTGTCATACATTGTTTAACTCATCCCAGCATGGCTGATGCTAATATCAGAACAGTGACAAAGTAGTATTAATGAATAAATTGTTCATTTATTTTATAAGGTTATGATTTGTAGAACTAATTTGCCTTCATATTAAGTTCCCAGTGTACATGATGAAACTATTGAAAGAGAAGGACAATAACTAGTAATATTTCTGTTGATAACAAAAATATTTTGTTTGGGTTTCCAACAAAGGACGTCCCAACTGTATCTCCAAGGATCACACTGTTGCTTGTTGTTACAGGGTCATGTTCATTGCATTCAGTAATGTTCATATAGAAAATAGATCCAACTAATGACATCTGATCCTAGTCATAAAATACTAAATAATGCATGAATGTTCCAGGGGTTAAGTTACAGGTTCATTGAAATGCGAGCCCGTGAGTTATAGAGGAAGAATAAAGGAAGACTTCTGTTATCTAACCCTAATCCATCAAAAATGCCAAATGAAATACTTGTCTTTTTAATAAACCCACACAACACCTGAGGACAGGAGGGTAGGCATGAAAATAAAAATCACTTTTTTTAAATAAAATAAATTAGTGATTTAATCTATTACTGAATTGTGCTTATTACTAATATAAGTGTATTAAGCTGTAAGGGGTAAGTTTTCTGGTGGAAATGCAATCTGTTCCCTAGTCTTTGCTTAAGCAGGCAAATGCCTTTTATTTTTTATTAGTTGTTATACAAAATAAAATGGCTCAAAATTCAATCTAGGTGCTTAGACATGTTAGAAAAAACAACAAAATTCAACTTTCAGATTAGTAAAGCTACTCCTGAATCTAAAATAAACAAGTTTAAACATGACAAAAAATACCGAAAGATAATCGATTGGTTTTGTTGCTAGAATAAGAATTTATATGCATTATTCACATTTTTTATTAACAGCGCAACAAGTATCACTTTGTTTTCAATTTCACCTAGTTGTAAAACAGAGTCGGACAAAATATTTCGATAAAAGAATTCTAATTTCACAGGTTTTATGGCGATCAGTCTCATTAATCATATAAAAACAATACATGGCTTAACAGTGTATTTTGTAATAAAGCATTAGTAAGCATTATCATGATTAATATTAGCCATTAAAACGGCTAAAACATGACAGGCAAGTCCATAAAACATTAATCAAATTGTTCTGGCCTACAATCAAACTTTAAATTCAAAACCCATTTACTTCATTCCACTATAAACATCATAAGAAATATCAGTTCCTTAATTAACAGGAGAGTGCCAGAAACCCCTTAGATCAATAGCAATTCCACAAGAACCCCTAGAACTACTAGGCATACCGACTTGAAGACATTGTAACCAGAGCGTGCCTGAGTTAATCCATTCTGGTAGATTTTGTCACGTGACCTAACAGCACTAGGCATGAAGGGATGTGTTTGGGGATTGGAGCGTGACAACATTGAACAGAGTGATGTGTAACTGGTTGATTCATCCATCAATAAAGACCTCCACTGACCAACTGACCAGCCTCTGCCTGAGTAGACATTGCAGTGAGTGAGTGAGTGAGTGAGTGAGTGAGTGAGTGAGTGAGTGAGTGAGTGAGTGAGTGAGTGAGAGTGAGTGAGCCTTGAACAGTATTTCCGTTACAACTATACAGTATGTCAGCTTCATGTGGGAGTGAGTGAGTGAGTCGGGTTTAACGCCGCTTTTAACTTCCAGTCTTCCAGTTTAGTAACCATCTGACGTGTCAGCTTAATGTGGGAGGAAAGCCCGAAGTGATGCAGGTCTCAGATGTTGACCACTTCGGTGAAACCCAAGAGCATGGGTATGGTGCTGACAAACCTAGAAACATAATAGGGCGAACCAGGATTTGAACCCACAATCATAGGTTTCTGGAGTGCCCAAGGGACGCAACTCTGCACAGCGAATCGCAGCAACTTAGACGACTGGCCCACCCGTGCTCCCCGCTTCCTCTGGGAGGTAAGCATGAAGTGATGCAGGTGTCAGACGTTTACCACTTTGGTGAAACCTACACGCACAGGTGTAGTGCTGACAAACCTAGAAACATAGTCTGGGTAATCCTGGGATTCAAACCCATGATCATGGGTTCCTGGCACATCTAAGGGACACAACCCACAACTTCATGTATGCTGATGATGACAAACAAATGTAGTTTTTCTACGTTTCGTGAATTTATTGAGAACATTCCAGAATTTCTCTACTTATTCCATGGTTAAGCATTAAGTTCTGTTCTAGGAAACCCAGATATGCTAGAAAATCTTGAAAGTGATTACTGTTGGGAAACATCAACCCATATAGAAGGACACAACCATATATGAATGATTTGTTTTGCAAAGATTTATAACAGTTGAATTAGGGCTGGGACGAGTCCAAATTTACTACCTGGGTACCCAACCCCCTATTACCCGACCCTACCCGGGTACCCACTGTACATGCTGTAGGTCTCAAGAGTTGGGAACACAATGTCTAAATGGGAATAGTTTAACTGTAGCCCTGGCAAAAACTGTTTAGATACATGTATGAAACCAGAGACTATATAATAGATATATACATGTATGAAACCAGAGACTATATAATAGATATATGGTCTCTTATGAAACGATCAAATCATGCGCACACTGAAGTTGACTGAAGCACTTTACTCAAGTCAAAAGGAATGTGTGCATAGTCACAAAGAAATGGGAACATGAGTGACTTGTAGTGTCATGTTAAACCACTGAGCTCTAGTGAGTTTTTGTCATTAAACAATATATCACGTGACTAACCACGGGTCCGGGTCGTACTGTGGGTACCCAGGTCGTACTCAGACCCGAGTACCCGAGTTACCCGTCCCAGTTGAATTATATCAAAGTTTTATTGATTTGATTTGAACATATTTTAAATTCAATGAATATGGATCGGTAAACAAGCGAAAAGGCTTATGTTAATACCTCTCCGGTACAAGTGATATTCATGAAGGCATTATACAAACCAGTACATGATGATAAACTAAATATGTTAACAAGAGCAAGTGATCATGGACAACAGTTTGGTGTAATGAGTAGAAACATTAATATATACACGGGATTTACAGTCTCAAGTTAGTTTAAACCTTTTGGAATGAAGTATGTACGAATGTACTGATTTTAAGATGTCTAGACAAGTAGGTTTTTTTTGTAAAATTAGCATTACCATTCAATATAGAGTTAAGATCAGCTCCCTCAGAGAAGGTGAGATGAAATGGGGTTTAACGTTGCGTCCAAGATTATTGCACTTATATAGTGACATCCATGTACATGTGTGTGTGTGTGGCTGCTTGTACTAGTCCGGACTGATTTATAGTGCCAGCACACTGAGATACCATGCCGCAGTTTAACATGAATACCCCACTCAGACACAGTATACTGACTCCGAGCCGACCAGTCCTTGTTTTAGCCCCTTAATGCCAGGCACCAGACAGGGTAACAACAAGTACCATCTTTTAACGTCTTTTGGTATGACGCGGCCGGGGATCACACCCCAGACCTTCCGCTCTCCCTCAGAGTAGAAGAATGAATCAGGTCTTACATCATTATAAACATGATAAAAGGGACAGGAAAAGAAACAGTGTGAGACATTTTCATACATGTATCCACAAGAACAAGCTGCATTTTGGGAAATGTGTCTTTCATATGGTTGTAGCGATCTAAAAGCCCATTGATGTGAAAGTTTTTACAGCGCTGAACGTAATGCTCAAAAACACCAAAGGATTTAAAGAAAAAACCTTTAAAAAATATCAGTTTCCTTCCAAAAAAAGCTTTATTCCTAAGTTGCCTGCCGCAGGGTCTTGCTTAAAACATCCGAGATTATTTCCGGCACTATAATCACATCGATGTCACCCTGACACGGATAAGTCAAGGCAACCTGTTTAACATACAGAAAATGTCTACACAAAACACAATGTCATAATAGCTGTGGTTCTATAGTTTACTGCCTACCCAGAATTGTCATAACTGGAAAATGTCAGTTAGTCCACACATGTACACTGTTTACCGTATTTTCTTGAGTATAGTGCGCACCCATGTATAATGCGCACCCCCCTCTAGCAGATTCAATATTTTGGAGAGAAAAAGAAAATTCGAATACCATGAATACCAAGCGCAGAAATTTTTTTACACCGTACCCCTTTAGCGAAGTCCGGCAAACGAACGGGTGATGAGAAACTTGGTCAGTACAAATTCGAAATTTGAGATAAAAAATCACCAGACATGCTGATTTACTGTTTAAATTGTATTTTTTGTTCTGCTAGGCATTGTACAGAACTAGCCTGAGGCATTTCTGATGCCCTTGTTTGAATATTGCCACTACTGTGTACCCTTGTGAAAACCACATAATCCTTCAGCTTCTGTAAATCATGCATGAAGCTTTTTAAGAGTGAAAACAAACACATCTAGTGATGGAAAATGTGTGCTGGTCATATAGGTGTCAGATTACTGACTGTTTAGTTCATTTATGAGACCTCATTGAACATGGGACGTCATGGACAAATATTTTAAGATTTTATTATGTGAAATTGAGTTTTTTATATACCAGGGGTTTAATCTAGGATTTTAAACTGAGTGCCCATGGCAGGCAAATTGGTAAAAAAAATCACTATTTTGTATATGTATATTATTATGTATTAACATTGGATTTTTTTAAATTTCAATTTGGGAAGTTTTAAGTACATTTGCTGCAGACTTGGGGCAACAGTTGATGATGGCGTCTGAGCAGGTCTTGATGAATCCCTGATATACTAGAAAGGAGTTCAGTGAATCTCTCCACTCAAACTGAACAAATCTAGACTTTACAAAGTATTGTCAAATTGCTTGGGAGTTTTAGAAATTATTGCCACTGCTGACCAGTCATTGTTTTATCCCCCTAATTCACAGTGCCAGTTACTGAAAAAACAAGCACCATCATTAAACGGCTTTTGGTTCAACGCAGCAACAATATTTCCTGATTTCCACATAAATAATCAGGGCAAGGGAAATGAGTGAGTGAGTATGGTTTTATGCCGCTTTTAGCAATATTCCAGCAATATTGCGGATAGGGACACCGGAAAATGGGCTTCACACATTGTACCCATGTGGGGAATCAAACACAAGTCTCCGGCGTGATGAGCCAACGCCTTAATCACTAGGCTATCCGACCTCCCCTTGGTGTGACAAAGGCAGGGATTGAACCACCAAAGAGGCTGTCATAGTAATTCGTAAAAGTAGTTAAATATGTTCTGAAACAACCTAAAGTTCATGTCATCTATGAAAGACTAAAATTATGTTCATTCTAAAAAAATAAATTTCCAAATTAAAATTAAAAAATAATGGGTAATAATTTGTTATGAAAACACAGTACCAAACAATACACCTTGCATTTCATATGACAACATACACACAAGATCAGACATATCAGCATTATTGTCTTGAAAAGTTTGTTTGTTTGTTTGTTGTTTAAAGCCGCACTCAGCAATATTCCAGCAAAATATGACAATGGTCTGTATATAATCATGTCTGGACCAGACAATCCAGTGATTAACATCATGAGCATCGATCGATGCAATTGGGATCGATGACATGCATCAACCAATTCAGTGAGCCTGACCACCCGATCCCGTTAGTCGCCTTTAACGACAGGCATAGTCTCCTTTTATGGCAAGCATGGGTTGCTGAAGACCTATTCTACCCTGGATCTTCACTGGTTGACAACCTCAGCTTGATAACTGACATTCCTGGGAGCAGCATGGCTCTTTTATGACTGTACTGTGTCGTCAAGACAAGGCTATTTAACGTGAGGCACTAATTGGACGTAACTTACGTGAGGGCTTCATTCAGAGCTATAGATAAGCTTTTCGTTATTGGATATTTTACCTAAGGGGGTTGATTTTGATTGTATCAATTTTTAAAGGGCATTCAATTTTTATTTACCCACCTGTTTCTTGACATTGGGGTATTTTAACTTGGAAACAATCCCTGTAAATCATTTAAAACTATGTGACTGGTATACCCTCTCCTGGAAGCCATTTTTGTTTGCGAAACCTAGTATTGTAAGGAATGCGCTTTTTTATAAAACACAAATCAGTGACTGTTAAAGAAACAACATGAACATTGACTAGGCCCAATGTTCTCTTCAGCATGTTCAGTCTGTATATTTGTTGCACAAGCTTTTCTGATTGTAACTGTCGGTAAGTGAATTGCAACATATATAACAGTTGTAATATACGCAATCGTTTCATCTAATGGTTGTAATATATGCATTAATTTTATTTTAATAGCATATTTATAGTTTTTGTTGCACATTTGATATGCTGGAATTTGATTTGTTTGCATATATCTGTTTATATATGCATATTTTATGCATAATACAGCTGATCTTGAGCTCTGTCTGTTTAATGTAAATAGCAAAAACTTTTCAATATTGAACCACTATGTCAATTCACATAAAAAAATAAAACATGATAAATTTGAGAAAAAATGTTTTGTATGAAGAGTGTTTATTTATTATAAAACATAGTCAGCAGAAGCGATATGTAGCGATATATATGTAGTGTTTTACAGCAATACATTATTAATTTATGTGACACTGGCAGCAGACCGGCCAATGTTTCAACTTTGATAAATTTATTATGGGACAAGGGTTCAACTTGGTTTTGGTTGGAACAACTGGGTTTTCATGTCAACATGAACCTGGTGCAAGTTAAATCAATGAACTTAAATCGAGCCCTGGGTATGACTGGTTTAATAGTAGATTATTACAATCATTTATCCACATAAATCAGAGAGCAGTTTCATTCACGATGATAGCATCAACACATTCTAGCATGAACTTGCCGCATGGCACCTTTTTCAGTAGACTCAGCGTTAATATTTGGACTATTGTGAGCTGAGATTAAATGGATAGAAAGGGATTTAATGGACCCGAGGCTTGTGGCTAAAATCATTACTGTTCTAAAATCATTTTCAAAATCAATACTGGTCCTAAAAGGGCCTACTGGAAGTTAACACAGATATTAGTAGGTCCGGTGATACTGGAAAATGCTGATGCAACCACCAATCCGACCCCCCCCCCCCCCAACACACACACACAAACACACCCCACTTCAATTAAATGTTTGTCCCTTATCATTAATTAGTTCAAGTATGTCATTGTCAAGTTCACAATTACTGGAGCAGGTTTACAGAGCTACCACTTCCTAGTTAATAGACATTCTGTAATATACCCCTGCCATTCACCTCACAGGGATGTAATCACCGGCACAATGTACATGAAACAAGCATCTATACAAGCCACACAGCATGTGTAATGCGTGTGTGTGACTGCATAATTCATACCAATACACATCAGAAGCTACAACAACAAACAGCAAGGAAAAAGGACTGCATTAAATCCTTCCCGCCACAGTTTGAAAGCTATGGGTTGTTAATTGCATGTCAATAGACTATGCCTGAGTGACACCCTGCTATTGACATTGTTCCATTGTGCTGTTACTGTTGTAGTCTGGATTTATTACATATTGCTGCAATGTACATGGTCTATATTTAAATGTGGAGGTCTCTCACACGCTTTTTCATGAGGAGCAGTGCGAGTTGATGTACTTTGTGTAACATAAAATATGAATAAAGATATTTCATAACTATTTCAAATACAAATCGAAAGCAGTGGACAGAAACCAACAGGGCAATATAAAAGTTATACCCACACAGATGTGCATTGTTGTCCAATGAAATACTTGGCATAATTGATATAACATAGGTGTGTGTGTGTGACTAAATTAGAAGTTAAAATTAGAGAGATGTGAGGTGTGAGAATATGAATAAAAATATTTAATATATATTTCAAATACAAATCTGAAGCAGTGAACAGAAACCAACAGCGCAATATAAATGTTATACCTACACAGATGTGCATTAATTGTTGAAGTTAAAATGAGAGAGATGAGGTGTGTTGGAGAGTTGGGGTGTGTGAGGTGGGGGGAAAGAATGGTGTGGGGTGTGTGGGAAATGGGGGGGTTGGAGGGAGGTGTGGGAGTGGCGTGAAGTGTGTGTGTGTGTGGGGGGGGAAAGGAGTAATGGGTGTTTTTTTGGGGGGGAGGTGGGCAGAGAGTGAGATTTGTGTTTGGGTGGGGGTAACACTGGTGCAGGGGTAGAGACTGGGGTAAGGGGTAGAGAGTGTGGGGTGGAGTGAGGTGTGTGTGTGTGTGTGTGTGTGTGTGTGGGGGGGGGGGGGTAGAGAGTGAGATGTGTGTTTGGGTGGGGGTAGAGACTGGGGCAGGGGCAGAGAGTGAGGTGTGTGTGTGTGGTGTGGGTCGTGGGGTAGAGAGTGAGATGTGTGTTTGGGTGGGGGTAGAGACTGGGGCGGGGGTAGAGAGTGAGGTGGGGTGGAGTGAGGTGTGGGCTTGGAGAGAGGTGTGCGAGGTGTGTGGAGTGGAGAGAGGCTCTTGGCAGTTGAGGGGGTCCATTAATACATCATAGGCGGGTGTTATTACAGTTCCTCTTGGTTACAGTATGTGAAACCAATATTTCCTTTACTTGATATACTTATATAAAACAAAGGACACACATCCCAAATTAATCACACAACATATCACAATGATTGTGAGAAAATTAACTCCATTTAATTTAGCATTAAAAATATTCCTTTATCAAAGTCTATCAAAACACCCCTTTAATAATATCTCAATTAAAGGTGTTATACCACTTCATATCTTCATTTGGTTATTTTTCAGTCAGCATGGCCAAACAGATAGCTTGGGACATGGATCGACCGCTCGAAGTGAGCTCAGTCTGGCTTATCAAGATCAATGAACACTAATCCGTCGCCTGCGCTTCCAATCTCAATTTCAAAAGGACACCGCTTGATATACTTTTGTTTTTCCTTATAATCTGAATAGGCAGAAAATGACAACATCAGGAGCTACCCACAGGTAGAAAATATCGATCTCATAGCATCAGAAATGTTACTGGATTATGAATTATAAATGGAAACCTTTACAATAACGTGATACCTTTTCTTCGTTCGACTTCAATTAATACAGGTATTCCCAATGATATTGTGTATGTTCAGAGAAGAAAAAATGACAATGTCATTTGGGGGACATGAATACCGACAGTGAAATCAAGTTCCGTGACAAGCGTATTACATGGAGAAGAAAGCAGAAGAACATGTATTACATGTTAAGTTTGGCAGCTCAAAATGAACATCATAACACGAGTGTCGACTTAACTCACCCGTAATTTCTTCCAGAGCAGGACTCGTCTCAAACTGTGCATTTCCTTGGATGATCAAAATTGATAGTAAGAATCCAAGAATAAAACGAAATATTTCCATTTTCGCAACTCAAAGGTTGTCATCACACGTGTAATAATATCCGACTCAATATCTCATCTTCCGAGTTGCTTTGTGACTATCAACATCCCTGCCGTCAAAATGACATGCGGCATGCGGTGCTCAAAGCTTCAGTCATCTATAAAGACACTCCCTCATACCGTATCCAGGCATTGTCCGGAGTGAAAAATGCGAAATCCGTTAAAGAGAAGTTAATGTGGCTCCCAGTTGTAACACAGGTATTAAACACGACCCACGAAGGGTTTTCAAAAGAGGAACGTTGAATCGCCACATCGCGCCGGCAGTTTTGTTTACATGTGTCAGCCGCGAGCAGCGCTCTGTGATTCTGAAAGGTTTCCCTCGCGACTAGCTTTTATGAAGTCGCGGCGCGCACCTGTCACATATCATTACCATGTTTCGAGTATGGTGGTCATATCACCAGCTCACACCAATAATATTTCATAAACTATCAATCTGTAGAAATATGAATGATTCCTTTTAAATAAATACGGAATTAGTTATTTTCATTGCAAATATTTAGCGGGTGCGTGACACGAAAGAAAATATCATCTAAAAAATGTATAGATTTTTCGGTTTGTTTTGTTGATTTTTTAAACATTGGAATGTATGCTTTCTGGCACATTTTGTGTACAAGTTTAAGCCAAGGGAAGGATTAAGGCGCTTAAACGGGACCTGACCCGCGAAAAGAATAAACCACACGTTCGTGAAAACTGTGGAGTATTTATACAGGACACGATGTCTTCACCATAAGACAAGCAAACATGTCAGAAAACGCAAAAAATAACTGTACCTGCACAAATAGTTCCATTTAAACCTAGTATCAGAAGTGTTTACACGTAGCCCCGACAAAAACATTGAACACTTTTTAATTACACGGAGGTAAAAAGTCCGTGTCGAAAGGACACTGCTAAGTTTACCGCTTGGTTTTTTCTCTCTGTACAAAAGAGTAAAATGTCATTTGAAGGTTAATGGGGTTTTTCTGTAGAGAAAGCCTCACTGGCGTACGATATCAATTTTTTTCAATCTTCTCGATTCATACTAATAAGTATTTAGTGTTTTGAATATTGTTCTATACATATTAAGGCAAGCTCGTGTTGTACATACCCCAGGAAGCCGAGAATGAAATTCGAGTGCACACTGATCAATTGACCTAGGTTATGATAATGTACAGCCATGGACATTCATTATTATTATCATTATCATTATTATTATTATTATTATTACCGTATTCGACGTAATAAGCGCCCCGCTCTTATAAGCGCCCACTAGTGAACAATCCCCAATCCACCCCTTCTGAATGATCAATGTACAAAAGACTTATTTATTCGTGTATAATACGCACTCGTGTGTTATATGCACCCTTAATTTTTGGCAATTAAATTTTGGAAAATTATTTCTGTCGTACATAAACATTTCAGGCTGTCAGCATAAACCACGAAATTTACGATCTTTCAACTCTGTTTTTCCCCCACCAAAATAATATTCTAATAAGAGCCCCCTATTTTTAATTTTGAGAGCGCCCTAGGCGCTTATTACGTCGAATACGGTATTATTATTATTATCATTGAAGATTTTAACATAATCACAATTAATGAAAATAAATCAATAAACCATAGTGAAAAACTATCAACCACAATTCATCACACTTTACTGTTCTGAAAGCATAATCTCGTGGGGACTCAGGGTTAGAAATGGTCACCAACAACTTGTGATGGTCGTAAGAGAATACTTCATGTATCGGGTGGTTTAACACGCTGACTTGGTTGATTGTACCTAGATTGCGTCGTACCCCGATTGTGTGGATCGTGCTCATAATATCAATCATTGGATTGTCTGGTCCAGGGTCGAATATTTACAGGTGCCCGCATATAGCAGGGGTATTTTCTACTACGGCGTTAAACAAAACAAAATCAAGAAAATCGAAACGTATATTTATTTCGCCTCACGATTTGACATTATATAATTATAATATTATATGTATACCAGTATTATGCCTAAACAAATTTATCAAAACAATTTCTCTCCAATACTGTAAATGGTCATCTCGTGGTATACATGTATTATACATCTCATGTGCTCGATACTGCAGGAAATGTCGAATGTGAATTAAACATAGGCTTAACACATCCCTGAAAGGCAGTTTCTAATTACAGTGACAGAATGCGCCCGCACGGGCAAACCGTGTAAAGTTTATTAGGTAAGCTGTTGAGAAAGTAGTTTCTCGGCACAGCGAAGGGAAGGAACTCTAAACCGCAACGGCATTTCAACAGGTGTTGAGAGTCATCGAACGCGCATGTTTAATTCACAAGCGTGGTAATTGTACAAAATGCAATCTTTACCGACATTAAAACAGGATTGATGTGAATCCACTAACTCATCGGTTTGCTATGAAAAGTAGGTTAAATTCAGACCGCATGAAAGGAACGCCCTTTGAAATACACGTCGTTTGACGGCAGATGTTGATATCGATTTTTGATCGATTCGTCCTCAAGTCAAATAAGCTGACACGACCCATCCCGCAGAATGTGGATGAGAGATTGTTTGGTGGTTGGATACGTACTGCAGCCAGGTGACTTGATGGAGATGCTTGGAGAGCGGGGGTGTTGCGGACGCTAGCGTGACCACGTGTTGTTTTGTCCATTAATATTAACGCTTGTTGCACATTTGGTATCTGTTTTGTTGCCAGCTAACTTTATCATAACACTGTATGGTATTGTTGCTATTACACCGCTTATTTCTGTGTGACTATCTGTTAGAGATAGGTTATTTCTTCGGCCACTGATTCACGATAAACATTTTCTTTTTTTTTCTCTGAAAGGATGGGCCGATTTTTTTATTACTCTTCTTACAATTTTTTTTCAGGACATCCAGCATGTAAATTCGGTGGGGTATAGAAGGTATTTCAAAGCGTTCGCTCGTCGCGGCGAAGGCCCGAGTTCGACTCCCCACATGGGTACAATGCGTGAAACTCATTTTGGTGTCCCCTCGCCGTGAAATTGCTCAAATATTGCGACCAGCGGCGTAAAAACATACTCACATCTTGGTGACATCCATATAGCTATAGTCAACCCCCCAGACATGAGAGAATATATATAAAAAGGAACTCCAACTCAAGCCTAGAATGATATGGCAAGCCCAGATTACCTCAACTAAACTTCAGCAGTTTTGGCTCCTTTTGGATTTTATTTATTTTCTTGATATATATTTATAAATAAGATTGTTTTCTGGGACTAAAAGTTAGTTTAATAGAGCTAGAGCATGCCAGAAACGACGACGTAAACCATTCATGTATTCACTCATTCATTAAGTCAACATTTTTGTATGTGTCGACTGGTTGCGAATGAACAAGTCCCCTGTATGACGTCTATTAGGTGATACAAACTGATATAGCCACCCCCTGCCAGTTTACCGTTTGACTCGTCATTATCGAAATTGATCTTTGTCGTTGCTAGGGCGGGTGATATTTATACCACGAAGAAGACCCGTCGTTTAATTGTTTTACCACCTACTAATTTCATTTACAGTGACACAGATTTTATTCCCTTGCACTCAAAACTTCAAAGTTGTATAACATTCATCGTACTGTCAGACTGTCGCCTTTCATTCCCGAACACAGCGTATGCGCAATGCTGATTCATTATTTTATTATTTCAGCTATTTCCCCAAAACTCCATATACGGAAGCAAATGTCTGAAATACTATCATTTCTTTTTCAAACTCAAAAAGGATGTCACTCAAAATTACGTGTACACTGTGTGAATCAGACATGATATTTGAAGATGTTTACCCTCTGCTGTTGTGTAACTTGCTCACGACTGAGGCCATCTATATCAATTCGCCAGTTTGCTCATCTACATGTTCATCTTCAGAGGGAGGCAGCGGGTGGAATACAATTTAGAATGTACAAAAACCCTTATCTGAAAATACAACTGAACGATGGGCTGTTGTTTCAGATATGTACAAACGGTACAATAGAGTTGACAGCTCCAAAGGATTATAAAGATGAAGAGCTTAAATGATTAAAAGATACAAAGCAAAAGGCAGAGTTACTTCCCTTCTTCAAATATGATAGTGAGTGAGTGAGTTGGTATAACGCCGCTTTTAACAGTATTCCAGTTATTTCGCGGCGAGTCAGCTTAATGTGGGAGGAAAGCTCGAAGTGATGCAGGTCTCAGACGTTTACCACTTCGGTGAAACCCACGAGCACGGGTATGGTATTGACAAACCTAGAAACATAATCGGGGCGAACCGGGATTCGAACCCACAATCATAGGTTTCTGGCATGCCCAAGGGACGCAACTGTGCACAGTGAATCGCGGCGCGCTAGACGACTGGGCCACACGTGCCCCCTCAAATATGATAGAGATAAAATATAGGGCAGATATATTTTCAGTTAATTTTGTTTCTTGGCATGGGGATATGTATGAATAAAAGTTAGAACTGGGAATGAAACAGTCCACAAATACAGGTGGCCTGCATAACAGGGGTGTGTAGATTAACCAAACAGTTATTCTGTTCATGACGTCAATCAACCAGTGTCATCTGTATGAGAAGGGTACAGACATTGAAACGGTCCGCGGATTCCCAAACAGATTTCTATCTCTCAAAACCGATCCTGTGTATGTCTGACAACCATTGATAGACCTCCCCTTCTATTTAACGGCAAAGAGCGCATACGTGTAAATAACGGTCTATCATTAGATCGGATTGGAGTGTTTGAACAGCAACCGGTCAATATTGATCGAGAGGTACTTCACACGAACTCCATATGTAACCGAACGAGACTGTTACAGATACAGATGACAGATATGGCCGGCCCGGCGTATTGCTCACATAATGTCGGGATGGGGACGGGTGATTATGTTTGTAGGTATGTAAGCGCCATGCATACATGTGGTTGTGTTTTCAAACTTATGGCTTTCATCCCGCATGCTGTTCTGGTTGGTTGGTTGGTTGTTTTACGCCGCACTCAGCAGTATTCCAGCTATATGACGGCGGTCTGTAAATAATCGAGGCTGGACCACACAATCCAGTGATTGACATCATGAGCATCGATCCACGCAATTGGGATGCGATGACATGCATCAACCAAGTCAGCGAGACTAACCACCCGATCCCGTTAGTCGCCTCTTACGACAAGCACAGTCGCCTTTTACGGCAAGCCTGGGTTGCTGAAGACCTATTCTATCCCGGATCTTCACGGGTCCATAAACACTATTTTACTTAAGGGCACATAAACACTTCAAGTACCCTGAAGTAAAATTAATCCCTAAAACTAGTTTCCCCCCAAACAGTCCCCGAAGCACTGCAAACATAAGGTCGAAAACACAACTCCGTATCAAATACATCATCATTGAATAACCATTTCTTGTTTGTTTCATTTTTAACCGTCACGAAACATGGGTGTGTTCTGTCTTTTGTCCGGCAGTTTATACATATGGCATATTGCAGTCTGCAGCGTTGGACAACAAAGGAACAAGTAAACAATCCAGGTAAATAATCAGTTCAACAAATATAGCATTTAGTGTAGTCGTAGTGAACACGTACAGGACGAAGACCATCAAGCAGATTCCGAACGTTGCGGCTTCCAACGTCAACCTCACGGCGAGCGACGAAGGTCACAGAGAGGCAATCTTCATACAAACGGTCAATATTTGCGGACGGTATGGAATTGTGTTTCCGGTCCGAGCTGTTTAAGTTCTACTGTCCAGGGCTGTGTCAGCAGATGAAACTATTCCCCTCAAACACAATCTCTGATGCTTGATGGTTAAAAAGGAAGATGAAAGCATTAGGGAAGAATCTTCAGTGATCTCATGTCTGAATATCGGTGCTATGTATGGGTGACTGGTGGTTTAACGTAAACGGCCAAATCGCTGATTCAGCATATGTTCAGTTAATGCCGAACATAGTTCCATTTTACAGGTTGGGCGTATCAGAGTAATATTTGAAAGTTATCAACACAGATGAGGGATGCAGTACATTATCCGGACGTTATTAATATGTCGGTCGGTTGTGTTGTCCGGATTGTTGGACAAAAAATCTGATCCACCATATGTTACGAGTGTTTTCTGAATCAATGTTGTCTAAAACCAGACAGAGTATAATAAAAATTCAGTATCACACATAACGGCGTGTGTCTGCATTATTGGCCAGAGAAACCAGTGGTTGATGGCATGACACACAATCAGACAAGACACACATTTGTAACTACCCGATAAACCCATTTTAATAAATTTTTACAACAATCGTGACATCCCTGTTCTGTCCCAATATTCGCAAACAGACAGCGAGCGAGTGCATGGGTGGGAAGTAGAAATGAAAGATTTATACACAATCAAGTTTTTCACTGTTTACTCTGTAAACATTTTTCAAAAAGTCAACACATTCACCACCCTCTAAAACTCCAAATCAACCCCCTATTCAAATTAACTGTAGACCAGTCGATCAGGAAATGTCTCAAAGATGACAGGCATTGCCTGGGCCAATCGTGGTTGAGTCACCAGTGCCGTCACGTCAGAAACAAACACATCCCGGCTTGTTACCGGTGTTCCGTGAAGGAATGCCCGTTTGTATAACTTCCCAGTCACGGAGCAAGGGTTATGTAGGGATTAAGCTTCATCTTACACCGAATTGTTCTGATGCTGTAACTACAGACTTACAAGATACCAACATTTTCCATTGATGGTCTTTACATCTAAGAACGCTGTATAAACAACACAACCATGTAGCATTACGGTGTCAGCCGTACATAGCTAGCGAATGACGGAACAGTATAAGCTTTGAGGTTGTTTGTAGACTGAACCGCTTTCAGCAGTATTTCAGTTATATCACGGCACGTCGGGAGCAGCATGAGTGTTAATGTCTACTGATTCCTTCATTCTGGAGAGGCTTGGTCGTAGTAATTCGATGTGCAGAGTTGCGTCCCTTGAGTGTTCCAGAATCCTATGATCGGGGTTTAGCATTCCAGAGTCGCCCTGATTAAGATGCTTGGTTTGTCAGCACCATACCCGTTCTCGTTGTTCTCACTAAAGTGGTTGGTTGGTTTGTTGTTTAACGCCGCACTCAGCAATATTCCAGCTATATGACGGCGGTCATATAATCGAGTCTGGATCAGACATTCAGGTGATTAATATCATGAGCATCGATCCACGCAATTGGGATCGATCACATGCATTAACCAAGTCAGCGAGCCTGACCACCCGATCCCGTTAGTCGCCTTTTACGACAAGCATAGTCACCTTTTACGGCAAGCATGGGTTGCTGGAGACCTAGTCTACCCCGGAATCTGCGCGGGTCTTCACTAAAGTGGTAAATGTCTCAGGCCTGCATCCCCTTTGGCTTTCATCCTACATTAAGTTGACACGCCGTTATATAACTTTTCAAAGCAGCGTTTTTTAACGCCGCTTTCAAAAATTATATTACCGTCAGCTAACTCACTTTATTGTATGTTTCAGATATGCAATTGACCATTTCTTGCAAAATTTGTTGATGTGAAACAAATTAATTTGGGAACGAAATTCATTCTCAAAGTCTTATCTCAGAATGGATCTATATTTGACCTCGGCCTTTGTCCACTGTGAGTGCGACTCATCTTCCATATAATCTGAGCCCAGGTCATGAATACCTGGACAAGACAACCACGATTGCCACGTGGCACGCACCTTAATGATAAACCGCCACTGACTCTTAGAACAACCTTCCCTCAGTTTTCGAGTTAGGAATATAAAATTAGAATTTCGTTTGCTTTCAACATCTATCGCTCATACACTTTTCATGTGTTATAATACAACGATTACAAAGTATATGTAATTAATAAGTCGTGTTTTCTTTAACGAGTAAACTGGTATTATATATACTCACCGACAAAAGAAATGCGAACCACAGCAACATGTAGAGAAGCATGTACGTTAAGAGATGGTTCCATTGTGAACAACTTAATGACAACAATAAAAATCAGTCAAGTGTTACCACAGAGTGTCTTTATTTTTATTACTATGTGCTGCACGTGATTTCCAAACTTCACACGCTGATCCTGCACGAGACAAATGGTGCATCTCGATCTGTGACGTCGCATATGATGCGTTCATGAGCGTCGGTTCACACAACATAACAGTCTTGAATATGAGTATTTCTCCATATTAACCAACATGTATGGTATTCGCGTTTCTTTTGGCGGTGAGTATATGTTTTTTTCACAGCTGTAGCGATGTCTTGCAGCACAAGATGTGCATTTGAAATCGACAACAGTCGTGTCCATTTCAATCAGTCAGAATGCCAGATGCGCACACCAGTGAAGAAATCAATGAAGAAATAGGCACTGACGGATAATGTAATTAGCAAGTCAATTACTCCAATGACTGAGATATTTAGCTAATTGATACAGATAGCATTTCATGCTATGTAATATTGGGTGATTTAAGTCTACATTAATTAGCATCTATATACGAGTGACCTAAATAATTTTGTCTTTTCGAAATTGTGATGGAAATGTTAATTACCCAGGTATAAACTGCCGGGCAAAGAATGTTAACACTTGAAAATTGGATTTGACCAAAAATTACAAACATCATCAAAACGTTGCAAGGCTGAAAACGCTTTTCGGGAAGCTGTTCGCCTGATACTGCTCAGGGACCAAGCATTTGATATTCGGTCCTCGAAAATTCTTGAAAAAAGTAATTATCCTTCAAACAAATTGAAAAAAGAAGACATTGTCTGCCGAAAATATTACATTGTTTTGAGGTGTTTTTCTCGAAAAAATATTCAGACTCATAGTTTTATTGATTTAGAAGCAATTATCTGGTTTTGCAGCTGAAGATGAAAATAGTTGGTCTCTTATGCCGAGCACTGTCGGCTTATTCGCGTGTTTGGGGCTAGAAAAAAACCCCAACGTATTGGTTAATATTGGTCCCTAATTTTGGTGTATTTCTTAGACGTGAAGCTGTTTTGGACAGGTCTTTCGCGTGTATTTCGTGCAGAAGGGTACCAGTTTAGTATATGATTATTCTTTTGCCCTCTGTACCGACTCAAGGTAATACTTAAATTGGATCAAGTAATTCACGAAATTGAGGACCAATATTTTAAGATATTTTAGCTGAATTACATGTCCTGTTGATTACATTACAAAGTAGTATATTCAGAGTTGATGAAATATGTTCCAACATGATCAGCGTGACATCCCAAAAACCCGTACCTTATATTCTGCATAAAGTACAGTCGAAATATAACGGTCCTTCGACGACAGATTCTTAAAATATAATATATGAAATACATAATCCACTCACTCACTCACTCACACACTCACACACTCAGGTTTTCGCCATGTGTGTGTGTGTGTGTGTGTGTGTGTGTGTGTGTGTGTGTGTGTGTGTGTGTGTGTGTGTCCTTGTACTAGACCGGACTATGATGCCGATTTTATAGTGCTAGCCCACTTAGATACCATGCCGCAGTTTAACATGAATACCCCACTCACATACAATCAGTATACTGACTCCGAGCCGACCAGTCCTTGTTTAACTCCCTTATTGCCTAGGCTGGGTAACAACAAGTACCATATTTTAACGTCTTTTGGTATGACGCGGTCGGGGATCGAACCACCGACTTTCCGCTCTCCAGGAAGACGCCCTTTTCACCAGACCAAGGAGGCGGTCTCTAGCCTATTGAGCTCATCTTCTATTATCCACTTTATATACACACAGTGTGTATCGAGGATGCAATGAATGTTATCTGCTCTATTGAGTTTTTTAAATCCAGGTGTAAGTAGATTGACTTCACGGACCCAGGTCATGCAGTTCAGTCAATTAACCTACATATTTATCAGTTCAATGATGGTATTTATATTGAAGTAATTTATCATGTCGCCGCCGAAGGGACTTTTGTGAAAGTTGACATACCTACTTGTGATGAACATAACTAGGAATGTGACGACCCTTGCTATATCTGGCTGCATTCACAGATGGCCCAGTGAGACGTGCACTTGGCAGTGAGCTCGAGTGAGTGAGTGAGTGAGTGAGTGAGTGAGTGAGTGAGTGAGTGAATAAATAATCGAATCCGGACCAGACAATCCAGTGATTGATAGTATGAGCATCTATCCACGTATTTGGGATACGATGACATGCATCAACAAAGTAAGCGAATCTGACCACCCGATCCCGTTAGTCGCCTCTGACGACAAGCATAGTCGCCTTTTACGGCAATCATGGGTTTCTGAAGACCTATTCTAACCTGGATCTTTACGGGTCGTTTATGCCATTCTGCGAACGTGATGACGTATAGGGTACATGTTGATTGCTCTCATCACATGTCGAATGTCGACATAAAGGAGGATTGGGGGATCACTACATGTGACTGGACTGATAACGTAGCCGACGGCGTGGATCGATGTTCATACGTTCAGCCACTAATTTCTCGTACATGGCCTTGGGGTGGCCTCGTGGTCATAGTGTTCGCTCGTCATGCAGGTTCGATTTTC
Source organism: Haliotis rufescens (assembly GCF_023055435.1). Classification (NCBI taxonomy): domain Eukaryota; kingdom Metazoa; phylum Mollusca; class Gastropoda; order Lepetellida; family Haliotidae; genus Haliotis; species Haliotis rufescens. Next base: position 11,737,959 of record NW_025964334.1, on the reverse strand, counting down.
CACATGGGTACAATGTGTGAAGCCCATTTCTTATGACCCCGGAATATTGCTTAAAGCGGCGTAAAATCATACTCACTCACTCACTCACTCAATTCCCTTGCCCTGATTATTTACAGGACGTGGTAAAACTGGAATATTGCTGCCGCGGTGAACAACATTCCATGACAAACTAGTTTCGCCAACGTCTGTTACAACGCAGTTTGACTGATAACATCGTCTGCTGCTGATGACTGGAGGCAAGTGACGTCTGCAGGCTCTGACGACGTTGTTACGGTGGTGTTGCTGTTTTTGTCGTGTGCGATGATATATACACCTTCGATGTCGTGATTTGATAAGCGCAGAAAATAGAGACATATATAATTCACTGATGATCGATAGTTAAATTTACCACCTGTCGGTGTTTTGATCCAGCTGCGCTTATAAAGACGACCAGCCTATTGGGTCAAAGCGAGGTGAGGTGATGTCAGGTAAAATTGGGTTTATCGTCGCGATCCAGATTACTGCAATTATATTAGCGACGTGTATGCATGATGTGTGTGTGTGTGTGTGTGTGTGTGTGTGTGTGTGTGTGTGTGTGTGTGCGTGCGCGCCGGCTTGTATTAGTCCGGACTGATGCCGATTTATAGTGCTAGCCCACTGAGATACCATACTGCAGTTTAACATTTATACCCCACTCAGTCATATTGTGGTCCGAGCCGACCAGTCCTTGTATTATACTTTTAGTGTCGAGTGTCAGACAGGGTAACAACAAATACCATCTGTTTAACGACTTTAGGTATGTCGCGGCCTGGGATCGAACCCCGACCTCCCGCTCCCCGGGCAGACGCTCTATCCACTCGGCCACGGAGCTTGGCCGTCAGGGCGTACAGTTGTCCCGTGTGTTACACCAGGATTAGAATCTTTTTAAACGTTTGTAAATTTCTCACGTTATGCAAATCCAAGGACCAAAAAGTGCCCTTTTTATAATTCGTTCCTTTTATACAATATGTCACGTAGCAATTTAAAATTATACGATACGTGTGCTTTATATGGACTGGTCTCGTAATGTGGGTCAATATGTCATGTGTCATGTGTCATGTATACGTTTCTGTCCCGAGGTGCATGACACAGTCGAGTCCCACCCTGCGCCGTGTGTCTGAACAGCCAGCAGCGTCTATACCGGGAGGCAGAATGTGACAACATTCGCCACCACTCGCGCCTTTCCGTAACCTCAGGGGATGACACTGGTTGTCATGTGCAGCCATTCGTGACCACTCGTGTCGTACCGGGACAAACCGAGTTGTATGGCTGGTTACGGAAATTGGCAAGTGGTACCGGTTGGTCGTGAAGGTTTACGAATGTATCGTCCCGAAACAGGATCGAACCCAGTGACGCATGTCGGAACACCTTGGCAGCGTTACCTCGGTCTACTGAGACACCCGATACACTTTCTTTTAAAGAGGGGGGTCCCAGTCGTCTGAGGTGCCATAATCCAAGGTCCAGAGTTGCGTCCCCTAGGTGTGATAGACACCTATGATCGTGGTTCGAATCCCGGTTCGCCCTGATTATGTTTCATTATTTGTCAGTACCATACCCGAACGAGATAGACACAATTTTTTATGGATAACAACTTCTTTAATACTGTGAATAGCGACGTTTCGGTATAGAGCCTTATACCGTTGTCAAGCTTGAAAATTGTGTCTATCTTGTCTATCGTCAACTTTTAAGTAATGCCTATCAAACAACATACCCGTACGCTTGCACGTGGGTTTCATCAAAGTTGTAAACGTCTGAGACCTTAGACTTTCCTCTGAATGAAGCCGACACGCCTCGATATAACTGAAATACTGTTCAAAGCAGCGTTAAACTCACTCACTCACTCTCTTCGAAGACATGTGATCATATGACGATGTATAAAACATACAGAAAACGTTTATGGACAGATTCCCAAATATGAACTCTGTGGTTTAACAAAATGGATAATGAAATATATTCATCGCTTGAATCCCGCCTCCACATAAATCAAAGCTGTCGCAGCGCAAGTCAGTTCCGAACGAGTCTATATGAACAAGGAGCTGTAATTCAGCGAGTGATACGTCCGCTGTAATTACGATAGGCAACAAGTTAAGGTATACCCGCAACGTGGGTTTCAACAAAGTGGTTAACGTCTACCACCTGCATAACCTGTCTTACACCCTCTTTCCTCCGTGGTCTAGTGGTCGAGCGTCCGCCCGGAGAGCTGATGGTCCGGGGTTCGATCCCCGGCCGCGTCATACCAAAAGACGTTAAAAGATGGTACTTGTTGTCACCCTGTCTGGCGCTCGGCATTATGGGGCTAAAACAAGGACTGGTCGGCTCGGAGTCAGTATACTGTGTCTGAGTGGTGTATTCATGTTAAACTGCGGCATGGTATCTCAGTGAGCTAGCACTATAAATCGTCATCAGTCCGGACTAGTACAAGAAGCCACACAAACACACAGACGTACATGCACGTCGCTACATAAGTGCAAAAATCTTGGACGCGACGTTAAACCCCATTTTACCTCACCTCACCTCACCTCTTTCCTCCCACATAACTTAAACACTTTTCAAAGCCGCGTTAACCAGGGTATGAAACTCCCAAAAATTTCAGCCAGACCACAGGACTGGCTAGCTGAAATACTTGCCAGCCCTGACCAAAACCTGCCTGCCCACTATAATCATATGTTTCTCAGGATAAGCTAACGTTTCTTTTTGGTTACATTTTATCATTCATCTTTGCATGTGAATTAATGATTATCATCGGGAAATATTAAGAATATTGTCACATATGAAATATAACCCGACCGTCGGGCAGGGGGTTTTGAAAATCTGGCAGCCCGAGTTGAAATCAACCCGTCTCGGACGGTCGGGCAGGCAGGTATTTCGAACACTGCGTTAACCCATGCACCTCACTCGTTCACTCACTCTTTTGGACAAAATAGGTACTCAAGTACCCAAATGTAACAACCTCATTGCCCAGTTGGTGAAAAAAATGAACACCCAAAATGCTTAAATACAGAAATAAGGAGATTTCGGAATACAAATACACAGCCCCACCGTGGCCTCAAATACATAGTGCTGCTGTCGGAAGCGGAGCTTTGAAGTCTCCTATTAATTGACATCAACCGTTACTATGTACAAGGGTCTTACACCGTGTACAAACTACACCAGCAGCAACAGCGTCCATGACGACACCAACGTCGACCACGCTATATATTATTGATAGCTGACGGGAGAGATCGTACGTTGCGTTAAGCCAGGGCAGATATCCCGTGTCAGAGGTCGCCGTGTAATTAGTGATGAATGAATGAATGAATAATAGGTTTGATTGAAAGGTGAACGAATAAACATGCATAATTCAGGACGGAATAAATGGATCAATGAAAAGATGAAATAGAAGATAGATAAATAAAAATAATATAATAAATAAATAAATAAATAAATAAATAAATAAATAAATAAATAAATAGGAATGGACGACGGACGGATTGGATGGATAAAAAAATAGGAAAACGAATTAAGTAACTATAAACAAATGATTGAATGAACAAATTGTTCGATTGATAAATGGATGGATAATTAAACAAACAAACTGAGTTTGAGATGAAACAAAATGGAAATGGCCTCGTTCCACAGAGACGGCGTTACGCTGCCGATTGTTGTCTTACTCCCGTGCTTAAAGAGTTGCTAGGCTATTATCCAGGATATTAATCATAGCTCCATTCACTTATGATAATTACCCGTCTTCCCATTCGCGTCCAAAGCTTCGCAATGACGTCACAGCCTCAATCGCCTTATCTCAAACTTATCATAGAATTCCCTCGCCAAGTTTGTTTGGACGGCACGTTCTAGGGTCGTTCTTTCGAATCGGGCTCAAAACTAAGTAATGGTAACAAATAGGTGCAGGGTCTTTGTCAAAAGAGAATGGAAATATGAAACGCTGGCCCACTGCCAATCAAAGTCTAGACTTTATAATTGGTGGGGTGAGGTGAAATGGGGTTTAAAGTCGCGTTCAGTATTCATTTCAGTATTATATGATTAGTATAGTGGCGGGCGTCTGTGTGGGTGTGTGGCTGTGGCTGTTTGAATTAGCCCGGACCAATGCCGGTTTTATAGAGCCAGCCCATGAGCTACCATGAGCAGCTTAACAAAGATACCCCACGCACAGTACACTGACTCCGAGCCGACCAGTCCGTGTTTTAACCCCTTGATGCCGAGCGCCAGACAGGATCACAACAGGACTGTCCTAACCTTTAACGTCGAAGGTATAACGAGGCCGGGGTCCAAAATATCGGCTCTCTATCCACAAGATTACGGAGGTAGTCTGTAATAGTTAGCCTCGGCCATAAACGACCGAGACCTTCGGTTTTCGCCCACGTTCCCGAAATCGTTTCGAAGTTTTAATAGCTGTTCAAGATATGATTATTTATTATTACATACACGTCTTGTGTGTAAAACTATGTACATTGGAGTTACAAAATCAGTTAAATGTATCATTGTAATATTTAACAGTCAGTTACAGTTAAACGGATCAAATTGTCCCGCGATCTACTGGCGCTTACGTCATCAATTGTATAGTTCATTCCGAGATTGTTTTATGCTTTAAAATCCACTCAAGTAAAAAATATTTATTCCAAAATACTTACGTAAACACCTTCCTGGACATGTTATTTGGTAGATTACATCCATCTAAATTACTCACACCATATATTTTGTGTTCTTCTCGCTCTAACTTTTGGCGTCTTCTGCTACATGCATTTCCGGAAGTGACGTCATCATGATTAATTTGTAGAAATTAATATCTTACTGTCAAAACTGACAAGTGTTATATATGCGTACGTCTTGCAGTTAGTTCACTTATGTATTGTAAGTGTAGCTGTCATGAATAACAACAAGAAGTAAAGACTTCAATTGACTTTTTATTATTTGTTAGACTTTTCTTTTAAATCCGTTTTTCACAATATCTGAAACTGATGGGATGGGACATCAAACATTCCGAGGACCACGTACGTCCCCCATCCCCAACCCGCTACATGGCTCTTTATAATAAACGCCGGGGGCACGGGTGGCCCAGTCGTCTCAGGCGCCGCGATTCGTTGTGCAGAATTGCGTCCCTTGGGCACACCGGAACCCTATGATTGTGGGTTCGCCCCGATTAGTTTTCTAGGTTTGTCAGCACCATACCCGTGCTCTTGGGTTTCACCAAAGTGGTAAGCGTCCCAGACCTGCATCACTTCGGGCTTCCCCCCCACACTAAGCTGACACGCCGCGATATCACTGGAATACTGTTAAAAGCGGCGTTAAACCCAACTCACTCACACTATAATCATGATAATAAGTACCCTGTGTGGAATTTGATATTTCTCTTAGTAATGTGTTATTGTGAACAAATAGAATGATAAACATTTATTTTGACAAACAATGTGTATTACGATAAACTTGAATAAATCAGGGACAGCCATTCGAACCAAACCATGCTCTCCTTTATCAGAAACGTGGAACATCCGTTACACCGAGACTGCTTTGAGAAAGTGGGCCATATTTCCCCACCTGGAAATACACTAGTCATAGATTACAATATGAAACCGGGGTGATTACATTCCTTAAGCCAAAAAAGGATTTTCGTTCAGATTACGGTTCAAGGTCAGAGTTAGTATGCAAAAGAACCGACGGGGTCACAAGGAATGTAGTATTTTTTTAAACAGAAAAAATGACCATTCGTGTTCCTCATTGATGTTTTAAGAACTAAATATTTGAAATGAAAGGCAGCAGCTCTTGGAACAAACATGGACCAAAGTAACGACAGGGTGACCATGGAACATTGAACCTTGTCCTGATCTTGTATAACGATGCATTGTCCTTTGGCATGAAGCAAGTTCGCATCAAATAGAAATCAGACTTTATAGATTTGTGTGTACGTACCGTATTTGTGATGCAAGGAACTTTCTCTTGATTGTGTGGACGTATTTGCGAAACTAGAGATTACCATCAAAATCCCGTTTAAATTCCACCCAATCAAATATTTGATATTTGAATTGAAGGGTTTGTTTGTGTCTTGCGTCCAAACTGTCAACATACGATTGTACCTTGTTTGTAGCTGGGGCTGAAGGAAGCGGTTCTTTCTCCTCATGGTCAAAGAAATCCTAATTTAAAATTTAACTTTGCTTTGAAGGGATGTGCTTTAAGGTAATGTTGTAATATCAATAACTATGCAGACAGACAGTAAACGACCTTATGTTTGTTCAATCACTTTTGGACGTGTCAATGTCTTTATAATACAACAGCTGACAACACGTCTGGTGTAAAGTGCGTGTTGAAATGCGTTAACGTGACGGGAAAGGTCCGCGGTGTTTGTAGATATTAAACAGGTCGGTGATAGGCATATGTGCAGATATGTTAAATACATTTTGTTTACTGTTATGTTTTATTGAAACCTTTTAAAATATTTTGTGTTTATAAAATTATTTTTGTATTTTATTATTTTTTTAAATATTATGTGTACAATTATCAAACGTTCGTGGTTCATTGGTTCGATTGTAATGGTTACAATAAGAAAACATGTGTTCGATTGATTGCTCAGATTTTCTGAATCAAAAGACTCAAAAGAAAAAGAAAGATCTGTTGCATACAAAATGTCTTACAATAAAATTTCGAATTTTTCTTTTCTTGCAAAACAATCAGTTGGGCAGGATAAGCGGATCCGTTACCAAAGCAACAAGAACCGTGAACCATTACGAAATGGAGGTTATTTGCGATTCGAAGATCAATGAAATCGACTGGTTCCTGCTTTTTATCAACGAGACACGATCTTTATTCCTTATAACTACATCTTACAAATGGCGGCCGTCGCGACCATCTATATAACCCACGACCTTAAGGTCAGAAGGGCAAGTTCAAAAGCTGAACCGTAATTCCTAGCGGAAACGGAATATTTGAACACTATCGACCAATTCTCTAATACCGAAGTTGTGTTGATATGTTGTAATGTCAGAAGTATCTGTGAAGCAAGAGAAACATGTATTGACGTTATAGTGAGGATCTAATGAATACATGTGAAACTCTCTACAACGCTACGAGCTGTGTTTTCACGCGTTCAGAACAATCCACAAGAACCTGAAGCAAGGATGTTAAAAGTACCTCGGATCTCCTCCCGCCTGGACACTGGAGGTTGCTGTACTATGATGTGTGTCCATAAGCTTTGGTGCTGTAATGAAATGAATTGTTTCTAAATAACGTTGCCCTACTACATTTCAAACGAGGAGGGTACTGTAGTTTACGGTTTCAATTTTTCAGTTTACTCAGATTTAGGTTGGATCGGCATTTTCCTTGAAACGATGTTTTGGATACTTCTTTTGTGATTCCAGGAAGCAGAGATCGCCTGTTCCCAATGCTTGGCGTACGAGACGCCTTACGACGGTGGTAATGGTCATTCGTCACCACTCGCCCTTTTCCGTGACCTGCAAGAAGACTCGTCCCCCTACCGATGAATGCTGTGAGCGAAAATACGACAAACCAATCAGAATACGCATATGACTCGGTCAAAGAATCCCTCAGGAATAATTTTCGATTTTACTTATGTCTTGCATCTAAAATTATACCCTAGATACAGCTAAATGTGTTCAATCATACTATATAATACCGTAAGTCCCGAATGTTTTAAATAGCATCAGTACGATATATGACGTCGACATGGGTGTAATATACGTGAATCATTACGCAACGAGTTGACAATTCTTTTAACTATGCCCGTTTGCGCTTATAGACGGAAACCAGTCGCAAAAATGGCCACGAGAGGGGCACGAGTCTCCATTCGGCTTATCACGGAATAACACGAGTTGGTCGCGAGTGTGGTAATAGGGTGTGCCCTGGGTGATTGTGTCAACTTCCCCGAAAACCAGGCCCATTCTTTGGCGTCATCTTGACATCAACCGATCCCAAGGATGATCACCATATATCGAGTGTACGACTTGTTTCAATGACAATTGTTGGACAATCAAAAGTATCTGCTCACGAAACATTTGAGATAACTTATAGTGTGGAGGGATCTAGGGGATCGAAAACCGGACGATCCACGATGTGAGACTATTAATGTAATTAATCGTCTTTAAAGGATGACCAGTAATACATAGTTTCCAGGAAATCTATAGGAGGTAATGATTCGCGGCGTGATTTATACGAATACATGCAAGAAATTTCATACTTTTGATATCAGCTATTATCGACAGAAAATATAATCGGCATTCAAGTTCACTTGTTTGATAGACATTTTTTAGAAGTTGGTGGATGACAAAGTAGATTATGGATAACAACGTCTTTATTATACTGTTAGAGCGACGTTTGGGTATACATCATTATACCGCTGTGAGGCAAGGTATAGCGGTATAAGGATGTATAGCGCTTGTAAGTCGCTATTAAAGTATAATAAAGAAGTTATTATCCTCAAACCTTTGTCTGCTTTGGCATTCAAGGTTTAACATTAAATCCATTAGGTAGATATACCGGCGTGGATTGGTGGTTACTGTGTTCAGTGTCTGGCTCATAATATTCGGTTAAAGAAAAAATGTGTTTGTTACAGTCTTTTTTATTCACTTTATGTTATTTCTAAGTCCCCGATGGTGAGTGAGTGAGTGAGTGTAGTTTTATGCATTATTCAGCAATGTTACGGATATAGTGTGCCTTGTAATCGATTCTGGACTACCAGATTCAGATTCATTAATTAACTCAAAACCATCCACTGTGGTAAAAGAAAACAATATGTAATTATCATAAGATAAATATACATTATGATAGAACAATTACGACATTGTATACATACATTGCACGTTTAAATTAAACATCAGGATGAAGAGTTTTAGAACTCCCCGCTGCAGCTGCTATTCCTCCATCCAGATTATCCAGTGTGTTAATCTCCATTCTAGTTTGATATATATCATAACACAATGGAGATATTTTAAGAGGATTCTATTCATCAGTCGTTCACCAGCTGTTTTATATGCAGAGGGGTGAGATATGCCCGAGGATTTTAATGACATTAAAAATCCACACCATAGGAATAAAATCGAAAGTTTTTCCCGAGGATGCGCCTTCCATGTCTCATAAAATATGACTCTTCGGTTTTATAACTCAGGTGAAGGTTTTAAAAACCATAAAACTCCGAGGTTGAGTGTTTTATGTCACTCGTGCACTGTTGTACGAAAACCTCTCGGTCGAATACAACGCAGCACGGGTAATAAATTGAAAACATGGCGATCAAATATGAAGCAAAACCACATACGAGTTGCCTGTACCCTATGCAGAGGTAGACTCGACCGGCGCCTGGTCAGCTCTACAGGTGCAATATGAAGTGCAGTGAAATAGGGATTAACGTAGCGTTCAACATTTTTGCACTTTTTGCACCTGTGTGTGGATGCTCTACCAGTCCAGACTTGTGCCTCTTTCATAGCGCCAGCGGGGGGCACGGGTGGCCCAGTCGTCTAAGGCGCCGCGATTCGCTGTGCAGAGTTGCGTCCCTTGGGCACGCCAGAAACCTATGATTGTGGATTCGAATCCCGGTTCGACCCGATTATGTTTCTAGGTTTGTCAGCACCATACCCGTGCGCGTGGGTTTCACCGAAGTGGTAAACGTCGGAGACCTGCATCACTTCGGGTTTTCCTCCCACATTAAGCTGACACGCCGCGATATAACTGGAATACTGTTAAAAGCAGCGTAAACCCAACTCACTCACTCAGCGCCAGCCCACTGTAAAACCATTCCGTAGTTTAACATGGATAACCCACACAGACACATTGTACTGACTCCGAGCCGACCATTCCCAGTTTTTTTTCCCATTGAAGCCGAACACCAGGCAGGGTAACAACACGTACCATCTTATAACATATATTGGTATGACTCGCCCAGGGGATCGAACCACCGACATTCAGCTTTCCGGGCAGACGCTGTTTCCACTACACCATTGATGCAGTCTCAAGCAAAGGCCGGTTGACCTACTTGCTACCTCCAAGCATGTACAATTAATAAATCGAAAGTAAACTTTGAATTCGGATTGGAAGACTATCATTTGCAAGGCAGTAATCAAAGGTGCTATACTCTGTTTGGAGTTGCGTTCCTTAGAAGTGCCAGAAACGTATCATTGTGTGTATGAATCCGGTTCGCCTTGATTATGTTTCTGGGTTTGTTAGCACCATGGTCGTCCTCGTGGATTTCATGAAAAGGGTAAACGTCTAAGACTCAGCTCTATCACCTTGGTCTTTCCTCCCACACTACATTGACAGTTGTAACTGAAATTCAGTTGCAACTCACTCACTCACTCACTCACTCACTCACTCACTCAGAAAAACAGTGACTAAAACCATTCCGACTCTAACAAAACAAACCAAGCCAAATGTTCGGCCCTAAAGTTAACTTGGCTTATTATAAACGCCGCTTTCAACAGTAGTTGAGTGTATAAGGGCGTGTCAGCTTGATGTGAGATGCACAGGCCAGTGACATTTAACATCTTGGTGAAATCCACGAAGTGGTGATAACAAAGCACGGGACATTATCAATTCAAGCTACGATCAGAAGATCCTCAAGCAACTAAGGGAAGCAACTCTGTATGTACACTAGCAGCGCTTTAGGTCATTAGGACCAAAATGTTTTTTACACGTTCGTAGATGCAGATGTACTACAATAAATGTTTGAATTTACGTCAGTGGGTTCTACGCTGCATGGGTGCATTTTTTTCAGCTATTATGTTGCACGCGGGTATCTGCAGACGTCATGTTGCGCTAAACACGCTGACTCACACCAACGTGACGACTTGATGGAGGACACGTGGTATACAACTACGCATACATTCACTGCAAGGCAGTGGGAACGACGTTTTTGTCACTCCAAGGAAAGTATACACATCATGTTTGAAGGTGGCTAAAAATAAAACCGACAAGAAAAGCTTACTGCATGGGAATATATTTGCTATCAATGATATATTGTCCCTTATGTTACTTTCCCCGGTAGTTTATGTGTAAAGGCGTTACACCGGGATGTAGAAAACATAACCTTGTATGTTTACCTATTGCTCTTGGCTTGACGTAACTGGCATGAAACACTTTCTTTGGACCAAAGTGTTTCCGTGGTGGGTGATTTGGGGACATCACATCACTAAGTCATATATTGCATTGAATCTAAAACAGATCGTCAATTTGATACGCCTACAGACATACGCAGACATCCTTAGAGTGGCCCCTCCTAAGTCCAACACTGGCCTCCCCCCCCTTTCTCTTTCTCACACACACACACATACACACACATATGTGAGAGAGAGAGAGAGAGAGAGGGTGGTGGTGGTGGTGGTGGTGGTGTGTGTGTGTGTGTGTGTGTGTGTGTGTGTGTGTGTGTGCGCGCGAATAAAGGCGACGTTATCAATATATTCTACCAATATCTAGGCTAGGGACACTAAAAAAATGGCTTCAGACATTGGACCCACACTAGATCTTGTTTCAAAAATACATGAACGGGAAGTTGACCTAAAATTGCTTTTCCAACATTACGCTTCTAAACCACCAAAACAGGTCGAGTGCAGAAATACTGCAACCACTTGAACCAACCTACCTAGACCACTCGTTGAATGAACAATTAGTTGAATCACACGGTGACACCAACCCTTATACCTAATACCACCAGCATTCCTTCCTAATTAAAAAAACACGGCAAAGGTATGAAAAAATCGACTGCACTTCAAATATCACGATTTTACCCGTATTTGCACAACAACGCGGCAGTGTTTGTACTGCGCCTCTCTACATAGTTATAAAAAGCGTGTATTCCTTTCTGACACCTTCGGCGAAAAGACACGAGAAACTAATTAAGCGCTTGTCCTGCGTGTCATGTTTGTAACTCTTATCTCAGCGGCCTCATTCATTGAGAGCGAGACTGATTGGGTGAGATAACGGGGGTACAGGTGTGTATTATTATGTTGATGCAGGGGGAAACTTGGCAGCATCACGAACTGATGACCAGATGGGCGTTGACATAAACCACACGTCGATATCAACTGAATTGTTGACGTATTGATTGTTTTGTTGAATAATAATTTTACAGTAAATAAAGAAGTTATTTATTAAAGAATTGTGTGTACTTTTGCAACTGACTTGTTGATGTGTTGATTTTGTTGTTAGGATAATTATTAGTGTGTAAATAAATAGTTTGTTTTGGAATAAATGTGTTTAATGTATACATACTTATTAAGTATGAAAAAACGGGAAAGAGCAAACGATGTTGTAATTTAACTGAAGACGAACAGAAACAGAATATTTCGACCTCCACGCTTCAGCTGCCGGTGTCATAACGCACGCAAGAGTTGTCTCCCTTATGTATCATGTTGCAGGCGTGCTGTTGGACGAGTGCAGTCAAATTTGCGCAACGAGTTTGAAACAATTTTCATCTTACGAAAATATTAAATACATGTATGCATGTGTTTCGGTGGTTTTGCGTATGGTATCACTTTGAGGAACACATCCCAAGTAATTTGCATAAGGAGAAAACGTGTGGCTAAATTTGGCAAACGCCGCTTTGAAAATGTCAGGCGTTACTTTGGTAAAACCAATAGGCACGGGCGTGGTGCTGACAAACCTAGAAGCATAATCAGGACGAACCAGGATTTGAACCACGGACACAATTTGACTCTGCTCAACGAAGTGTGGCGCCTCAGGAGACCGAACATGACTTTCGTAAACACGTGTTCTTATGTGTGTAATTCAAAGCTAATGCAAAATAGTCACAGTAAGGTTAAATGAATGTTGTTTTACGCTTCATCCAACGACATTTACAGCCAAACAACGCAGGTCTGTAACTATTTGAGACTTCACGAGCAACTTCTGTCAGGTCAAACATTGTGACCATCCGATTTTCTTAAAGTCGGACCGCATTTGTCGTGTCGTGGATAGAGCGTCTGTCCTGAGACCGGAAGTTCGGTTCTTCGATCCCTCGGTAGCGTTAGACGTTAAAAGATGGTACTTGTCGAACACCACAAGGCTGGGTTTACATATTGTACCCATATAGAGAATGGAATCCGATCTTTAACCGTAAGGCTACCTCACCGACCATGAAGCATGACCGAACTGACCCGTGAAGATCCGGGGTAGAATAGGTGTTCAGCAATCCATGCTTGCCGTAAAAGGCGACTATACTTGTCGTAAGAGGAGACTAACGGGATCGGGTGGTCAGACTCGCTGACTTGGTTGATGCATGTCATCGTATCCCAATTGCGTGGATCGATGCTCATGATGTCAATCACTGGATTGTCTGGTCCAGACTCGAATATTTACAGACCGCCGTCATATAGCTGTAATATTGCAAAGTGTGGCGTTAAACAACAAACATATTCCGAACTGGTTTAAATGCCATGGTTGTCGATGGGTTCAGATGTTTGTTCTCCGCAGTCATATCTGTCATAACGCAGTCATATCTGTCATAACGCAGTCATAATGAATTTACATAACATAAACAACATCGAGAACTGAAATATACTTTATTAGAATAAATTCATATACCCATATATAACTTAATATGTTACTTCGTGGACGGATCATGTGGTTTGTAAAATCAACATATTCTCATTTTGTACGTGCATTGCTTTTACATCTGACTCCATATCGCAAGCAGATATGACAACAATTGGGAAAACATAAGTCAATGTCACGTGCGAGCATTCGGGAACACTCGGCAAAGACCGCGCTGTTCACGGAAAGAGGCGAATGGTCACGAGAGCTCTGGTAAAATTATTGCCATTATAAAATTTACTGAACAGGAACACAAACAAGAAACAATCAAGAACAAATAACCATCAAACTGTTCAACACGTAACACTGGGACAAGAAATAGCATGTACATCCATAATTACATTACTGAATAACACTGAGAGACTATCGGTCCTTTTGTATTCATAAAGGAATGTTTTTTTTATATCTAAGTTGGTAAAGTATGAGGTACAATGTCATTAGCGGGGTGCGCGGGATTTTACACAGTGAGACTGAAGGTACGCGAACGTTGAGATCGTAAATCCCCTGCACCCGCTAGTGTCACATGTAACGAATGTGTCGCTTCGTGTTCACGAGCACAGATACTGCTTTCCTGTCAATGCGTTTGTGTGACAATATAAGATCGGTCGTACGACCATCAGTTCGATATGGAGTCTCAGATTGGGTGACAAGAGGATGACGTCATATGAAACACTGTGACGTCATGATAAATGACCGACTTGTTATTCCATTCGTCACGACTCGCCCCTTTCCGTGACCACGTCGTGTTATTCCGGGACAAGCCGAATAGCAGGTTACGGAAAGGGGCGGTGACGAATGACCGACTTGTATGCTTTTTACAAGATGGAGACTGGCCAATCAGATAGCACGATTTCATTACGAGTAACGATAATTTTCTTTCGATCTTGCAGGTTGACATCGTAACAAGAGACGTGGCATGTAACCGGAAGTGGATGTGACGCTTTCTGGTGTAACAGCTTCCTTTTTGTTTGTTGCATGACAAATATATGTGTTGATATGCGTGTAGAAAGGATTATACGCTATAAAGACAAAAGCTGGCAGGAACAGTACACAATTAGACTAGAGCACAGTATATACATTACAATCCACACATCTACCAAATGCATATTATATTCTAAAAGAATAATCTGTACCAGAAATTTAAAATAATTATGATTTGATGAAATTTAACTCTCGAAGCGATTGAAAAATATTTTCTGTCTCTCAAATATTTCGACACCCGGTGTCTAAGACCTAAGGGGCTTCAGTGAAATGTGGCCTTTTGAAACTCTAGACCACAACCAGGCCTGAGACTCGTCAGGATCACACCGCTTTGTATTTTCGAGTGAGTGAGGGGGTTGGGTTCAGTGCTGCTTTTAACAGTATTTCAGTAATACCAGGGTGTGTCAGCTTTTATGCAGGAAAGAAACCCCGCTGTATGCGTATATCAGAACCGTATGGTACTGACACACCAAGGATCGTAAGCAGAGCTAATCTTGGATTCGAAGCCACTACAGGCTGTTCCTTGGTCCACTTGGCTGCTGGTGTCCGCGTTTTCGTTCTGACTTTTTTTTTTCATATTGCTTTTGACTGTTCTTTCCAACATCTTAAACCATATCATAATCCTCGTAATGACTCAACACAGTTATCCACATACTACATAAATGCATTTCGTTGATGATGCTACACGATAAGCATAATACTGTTTACTCAAGCATTTGAATAATACTTAAAGAGATTGATAAATTAAAACATACAGCTGTTTAAGTTGCTATTTTGTTACTAGAAAATTCAAGCACTCGCGTCTTCACAGTCGTCTACACCCATCTGTATTTGATTGAAATTTGAAATATCCAAATTATTGTAGTCACTGTTGCTTCTCAAACTAAAAACCCATGTTGAACAAAGGCCCGTTATATCACAACTTTGAGTAAAACAACAGTGACGGAGACAGTGACAACTAACAATATCACTATGTCCCACAACGGCGTCTAGATTATTGAAAGCTCTAAGGGTTAACCTCTGATAGGTAACAGCACTTGTGGAGACAGCAGTGTCAGCTCTGTCACGCCTATTTGCCTGGGGTTCCACTCCGCCCTGCTGGTGCCTTGGGTTTCTGTGTGATGGCCTTCCTTTGACCCTGTCTCAAGTTCGGGCCGACCTCTTTCCGTTTGGCGGCCTTCTCCGCCTTGAGCTGAAACAATGCCGGCAATAAACTTGAATGTTTGATCTTTATTGTAGTCAGTAATATTCCAGCTATCACAGCGACTTAAGGAATGGTGTGAGTGATTGAGTTTGGTTTTAAGCTGCTTCCAATAGTATTTCAGTTATATCACAGCGTGTCAGCCTGGAATGGTGATGGTGCTGACGAAGCTAAAACCATAATCTGGGCGAAAGCCGGGATTCGAACCGACGTATAACTATTAAAATAATTTATAGTTATGGGTTTTGTAATGTAACATTGTGACATGAAGTTTCCAATTAGGCGATAAACAGTATGTTTTTTTCAGATTTGTGGGTGTTATTGAGTATTTGATACCCAGAAGGTTTTTACATAGACGCTCTGTCCCAAATGAAATTCCTTAATTGTGTATGAAACTATGGCGTATCAAATTTAAATGGGAGTACAATTCACTCTAAGCTGGATTAAATAAAATCCAACTTTACATAACACAAACCTTTAAAATCCCTTAAACACGTATGTCCAGGAAGACCTGGTCCAAAGTGATGTAGCTCTTAGATATATACAACTTTGCCCAAACCGGGGTATGGTGCTGGCAAATCAAGAAACATTGACAAGGCTTCTCTTGGATTCGAACCCACGATCATATCTTTTTTAACTGCAGCGCTTCAGACGACTAGGCCATTTGCATTTGTAAACAGGTCTAGGTATCAAGACATCGTGACATACCCTCTCCTGGTACCGCCTCTCGAAGTAGTCCATGTCATCCTCCCCAGGGCGTCTCATGGCGGATACCCTCTCTGTGATGTCGTCGAACACCTCGTCGTCCGCACCCTTGATACCTGGCGTCATAGAGTGAGTGAGTGAGTGAGTGAGTAAGTTGGGTTTTACACCGCGTTTAGAAATATTCCAGCAATATTAGGGCAGGGTGAACACCGGAAATTGAGATATAATACATCTAATCGAGGATGGACTTTGGAATGCCAATGCCTCATAAAACTTAACTTTAAGAAGTTGTAAAACATAAAATTTAATTTATCTAGTCTGGAGGCTACAGTGCATTCGGGCCAATCATGTTTGTGATATGAAACACTAAAGGTGACCACTTCTCATAGGTTGGTCTCGCTGTTCACCTGATGTCTTCTTGGCCATCTGATGAGCTTTGATAGAATGGACGTTGGCTCTCAGGAACGGGTTGTCAGTGGAGGTGATCTCCTGGTCAAGGAACTCCTGGCTGGGGGCACCTGTCAACAACATTCAAGGCAAGACACAACTACTCAGTCACGAACAGTAACAGAGCCTAGTAAGGAACCGACCACTTTTGTTATTACGTGTGTGTTTTTACCAAAGCAAGAAAAATGTTTGCAGGACACGCTGTATGTCCCCAAAAGAGGCGGTCGTAAACGACTTAAAAACAAACTGTATGCGCCGCCATTTTGTTTGAAGCAAATGCAAGCGGTATGAGAGATGGAATCTGATTGGTCAATAGGAGGGATATAGAAGGGGCATAACTTCTAATAGCCACAGGTGGCGCTACCATCGAGCCTGAAAATTCTACTCTGTTCGGCAAGGGTGGAAACTGGACTTTCATATTCAGTTAACGCCCTTACCTCGGGAAGATGGCTACAGGTATTGGAAACTGTGAAACCTATACTCCTGTTCAATCACGACCATGGCGCGAAATGTTAATAAGGAGCTGTGGTTGCTTTGTGGTAATAGAGACACTTTTAAGCCGAAGAATATAATTTTCAAAGTCAATCCACAGATTAATTCACTCAACTAGTAGGTCGTAGATTCAGGTCACGATGGAGCAGTATAATGTTACCTTGTCCGCTTGGGTCCAGTCTCATGTACCCCTCAGCTAGGGAGGAGAACCCTGTCAGACCCCCCATGGCGGCGTAGGGCGTTGCCTGGCCCACGGGGTGACCCCTCCCCTCCCTCTCATCTGCTGTCTCCACGATCATGGTGTGTTGGTGGACGGGCGAGGCACACCCACATGTAAAGGGGCTCTTGAAGCCTGTGCACTTGGTGCAGCCACCTAGGGATCGAGATCATAAATCATTCGATCATGGTCAATTATTGTATGTACCCTTGAAATTTGAAAAAAAATGTTGTTTGGATCATTAACACTCTGGATGCCGGAAGAACATATATCTCCCTTCACTTCAAATTAATCAAATTTTCGTTGTGTTCATTGTAATTCCTGCATTCTGATTAGCTGAATTGGTCACGTGTTATTACATTCATTTCCCAATAAAAGTAAAAGATGAAGCCACGCCCATCGAAGCGGGTTCCACAAATTTCATGTCTTCGGGTTTCATGTCTAACCCGCATTTTCCAACTGCGTCTTCCCTTCACTTCATCAGTTACTTTGTATATATTTAAAGTGAGTGAGTGAGTTTGGTATAACGCCGCTTATGACCTTTGAACAGTATTTCATTTATAACATGGCGTGTCAGCTGGATCCACGAAACATAACGAGTATAAAGAAGAGGTCAGATCTTGGATCATATGATTCTGGCGCTCCTAAGGGACGCAACTCTGTACATCGCGTCGCCTATAGAACTAATATGAATCAGGTACACAAACAAAGTTTAGCTTCCCCGAGAAATTCTATGCCATGTGCTACAATGCCATTCAAGGGTAACTTATTTTTAGTAGGGGCGGTTGGGTAGCCTAGAGCTTAAAGCGTTCGCTCGTCACGCCGAAGGCCGGGTTCGATTCCCCACACGGCTACAATGTGTGAAAACTATTTCTGGTGGTCCCCGGCGATAAACCATTTCAGTCACTATTTTTCGTATTGTGTATGGGGGCGGTGGGGGTAGCCTAATGATTAAAGCGTTTGCTCGTCATGCCTAAGACCCGGGTTTGATTCCCCACATTGGATACTCTTACTTCTAAGCATTTTCTTTAGTTATATTCGTAAAAGCAATTAGCACAAAGAGTACTCGAGAATTGTCAGGGCAAGCATTTCTTTCAGCTGAGAGTGCTTTTAAAAGCCGGGGATCGAACCACCGACATTCCGATGTCTGTGCACACACTATCCACTACACCAACGAGTCGGTCTTCAATTATACAGCTGCCTTACAAATGAACAAATACACAATGTTAAACATCCCCCCCACCCCCCCACCCCCCACCCCCCACACACACACACACACACACACACATGCACCACTACCTCATTTGACTAGAAATACTATATTTTCTAATTGAGTATACGCAACCTTTTTTGCACACAAACGGCCCCTTCTCAGAGTGTTCATCGGCCGTGTGTTTGCACGTGCAGCGGACCGGCTGCCCGCCGTTGAGGGGGACGTAGTGGTAGGAGATGCACTTGCACCCCTTGGCCCTGCACGGGAGGGGGATCGGGCGTTCTGTGGGGATATCCTCAAAATCGGTCTGGTGTTGCTTGTACCTGCACGGAGGACACAATCACAGTGATAAACGCCCCAGATTGGTAGGGGTGGGGTGGTGTGTGTGTGTGTGTGTGTGTGTGTGTGTGGGGGGGGGGGGGGGGGGGGGGGGGGGGTTGTGTGTGTGTGTGTGGGGGGGGGGGGGGGGGGGTGGAATATTAAGATTATTAACGGCGAGTTACATGTGTTACATCTGTGTATATAGTGGGGGC
The DNA here is from genome assembly GCF_023055435.1 of Haliotis rufescens. Taxonomy (NCBI): domain Eukaryota; kingdom Metazoa; phylum Mollusca; class Gastropoda; order Lepetellida; family Haliotidae; genus Haliotis; species Haliotis rufescens. The sequence goes on along the minus strand of NW_025964334.1, from coordinate 11,718,631 downwards.
ATTTGGGAAGCCTAGTGGTTAAAGCGTTCGCTCGACACGCCGAAAACCCGGTTCGATTCCCCACATGGGTACAATGAGTACAAAGCCCATTTCTGGTGTCCCCTGCCGTGATATTGCGGGAATATTGCTAAAAGCGGCGTAAAACCCGACTCACTCACACTGCATATAGCGGAAGTGAAAAGATTAGTTCAAACGTCGATGAAAAGAGTTTTCGATAATAGTTACGATCAATTTTAAACAAGTATGCCTTCTACACTGCTGTTTTTTTTATACAAATATGCAAGAAAGACACGAAAATGCGGACTGTTTTGTAAATTTTCGGTCTGAGTGTTTCGCTTATTACGATGTATATGGGAAACTTAGTCCCAAATTGTCCTTATCATATACAAATGTATATCAATAAAAACGCTCTGTGTGTCAAGGAAGGTGTTACCACTGGCAACCATGTCCGATATACATAGTTTTGCTCTCATGGAATACATTTGCCTCCATAACCAAACATGGTTTACCACACATGGATCACTACAACACAGCATGTTATAAGTTGTCGGGGTAATACACAGTGTTTTTAAACTATATATTGCACTGATGATATTTACGTAGTACCAACATCAACCAGAACGCCAAAAACACCTTCCTGAATAATTAATGGTGATATCATAGACCATGTTTCAGCATCTCCAGTTGTTGTGGCTTCAAGCTCTTTATTTTACAGGAGCTTCGATCAATAACTCTTCCCTGAAGACAGCTCGAGGCTGCCCTGGTTGTTGTAGTTAACCTACCTGTGTTTACAGAAGCAAAGAGTTTCTGGACCAATCATCTTACAGTCCATTCCAGACGGGGATGACCAACTCGTGAACAGGCGGTTTTTCATTCTCTGAAGGGTGAAATGTACTACCAGATCAAACAGTCATAACTATCAAAGCACATATATATGTGGCCGTAACACATTTTATAAAAACAATTTTAGTTTAATAATGACAATAATGATAATGACAGTGATCGTTAAAATAAATAGAATCAAACACATGTAAGACATAAACCCACATTGAAATTGAGAGAACTCTAACAGTAAATGTGCATTGTAGGGCATTTAAATAAATATATATAAATAGAAACAACTGCTATCAATGATGATGATGATGATGATGATGATGATGGTGGTGATGGGGACTCACCATGGGGATGACCCTTTTCTTATAGTCCTCGTACTCGTCGGGGGTGAACATGACGCCGCCATCGTCCTCTCCAACAATCCTTGAAGTGGCAAGTGTGACAATATAGCTTTTGTCGCATACACTTAGCATGTGGTTGTTGCTTACGTACAAATGGAACACGTGCACGCTCTAGTTACTAGGCAAAGTATAGTACATCTATTTGTAACTGTTAATAGATAATTATAATTCTGCATACCCTGAACCTGAGCTAGACAGAAACATATAATCTTTTCACTGTAGTGATGATGAACGCCTCTCTATTACAACCATACTAAACGCTCACTAAAGGTGAGGGGAGGTTAGGTGAGGTAAAGTGGGGTAAGGTGAGGTGAAATGGGGTTTAACGTCGAGTTCAAGATTATTGCACTTATATTGTTACGTACATGCGTGCGTGCGTGCGTGCATGTGCGTCTTCCCCTCTACAGGCAGACGCTCAATCCTCTAAAGGCGATTACAATTACACGAAGCATGAAAGAGAAATAAAAATATTTGAAAAAACCCCATGTACAAACATATAAAGCTGTTTGTATGCCATACTATCAATTGTTCGAAACTTAACAATGATAACAGATATCACAGCATGTCAGCTTTGTGTTGGAGGAACCCCCAAATGACGCACGTTCAGATTACAACAGCTCATAATGATTTAATGATTCACAAATAATTTATATTCATGAACTTATAATGTCATAAATGTCTGAAACGCTACATATCAATCGCCCTGTCTGACCAGTTGAACCACTTATACAAGGACGGAGACCTCGTCTATTTGAAGTCTATTTAACCGGCAGTTACATGTACGCTTGACGGGTGCGCCTTGTTTAACAAAGCCGTTCTGGCAAACATTGGCACGTGACCTCTCCTGTAAAACTGAATTTATGTGTTGCCGACTTCTGCGTTACAAGAATGCAAACAGGTTTTTGACGGCGAGTACTGTTTTAGATCAACACGAGATATCACTCCGAACATTAGAAATTTGCAATAACCGTTGTTTCAATGTTATAATTCAATTTCCATGATCCAAAGCAGGCATGCGTGTTCATTGTTTTCCTTTGTAATAATTTTTTTTATAATGAAAGGATAAAAAATAGTATAATAGTATATTGCACGAGTAACATTAATAATCTCCAAAATATAAATGATAATCATTAACTAATAAAACAATATGAAAATCATACAAATATGATATAACATGTTGGGTATACAGGTGTCAAACCGAACCAGTTAATCAACTTAGATTCATGCTACCAATAACTTTCGATATTGCTTTGCACACGGGAATTGTAAATACTCAGATGAGGGCTTGTTTTCAAGGGAAAGTTGTCTTTTAAAAGTGAATGAGATGCTTTACAGTTGTTCATGTGATCAGAGAAGAAACAGTTGTTTCTTTAGAGTCCGGAAATCCATAACGCGGGGATGCAACACGTAGAGTATAGTCGACATCAACATATGAGTATCGATACATATTTTACACTATGTTTCCCTTGTCTGTTCACAAAGTCTGTATTGAAGACTAAGATTATGTCGTAGACACTATTTCAAATGGCCTATTTGTACTCAGGTGACAGAGGTCACGGTCACGCTTTACACTGCTCAACCTTGCACACGACACTTTGACTGAGAGTGAGAGAAGGAAGAATAACAGCATGCACAAACAGCGCGGCCTTTACCTTTTGTACTCGAGGTAGGCATCGACAGCTTGAGCCTTGGAGCCATCAAATTTGAGGTGATACTGTCTGTCAGCCATTTTGTCGGGGTATATGCAGCTAAGAACGTGTGATCGACCGCTCAATTGATGGCGACAGTATTGTGTTCAGCTTGTTTACATTGACAGCGGAAGTAACGCTTGTGGAATGTGATCGCTTTGACTGGAGAGTTTCAAGGGAGACAACTCGCCTGTTCTTAAGATCATCTTGAAAGTTAGGCATTCGTCCATTGCTGAACTTTTGCAATACAATTATGAGCACACTTTTGATATTTGCATCATTTTGCTTTTTCAAATGGGAGAGTATTTAAAAAAACCAACATCCATGATAACAAAAAAACCCTCTAAACTGAATATTATTATGACGCCTTGTGAGTGAATACTGCTTGATGATGATGATGATGATGAGAATGCTAATAATATCTGGTTGATAATGAGATAAATAATGATATCAACAAGAATAACAACAATAGTAATAATGATGGTATATAATGATAATAATAATAACAACAACAACAACAACAACAACAATGATACTAATAATAATGACGATGATGGTGATGATGAGGGTGTCTTGGAAAATTATAAATACAAAATTCTTTGGAATAGGCCCATTTACAGCTTCAGACGTATCCAGGCAAACAAACCTGATCTTGTCCTTTTTGATAAATCCAATGAAATCTTTTATATCATTGAATTTTCTGTCCCCTTTGACAGTAATTTGATTGACAGGATTGAGGAAAAACATGGCAAATATGCGGACCTCGCTTTCGAAATGTCACGCTTGCATCGCAAGTACCAAGTTGTCCGACTCCCCATTGTTCTCAGTGCCTTAGGTTTGGTACCTCCCAATCTGACCGACATTGGGAGAGTACCCGGGTTTGCTACCAGGAATACAGCCCTTCTGACAATCTGGGTAATGCAGAAGGCTGCAGTGTTGGGGAGTCTTCACATTCTCCGAAAAGTTCTGGGTGGGGTCGACTAGGCAGCGCTTCCTGGGAGAAGTCCCATTCGCTGTCTGGGCTGCGTGCAGAGGGGGCAAGGGCACTGAGCTGATGATGAGCCTAACCAGCATGACTATGCCAGGATCACCCAAACCCTCTTTGCGGCATTTTTTATTTTAATCTGTAAATAATAATGATGATGATGATGATGATAATAATAATAATAATGAGTCTGCTATTGAAAAAAAGAAAACAATTGTCCTTTAAAGACATGTATGCTTCAATAAATCGTGATTGTTTATAGAAGTAAAAGTATTGCTCTACCCTTAGATGCACAAACATATAGCAAACTAACGCAATCCTATTTAGCAATATAAGTATTTTAATTAATTGTATCGTTTATTACATAATCACAAACGCATCATTATCACACCTTACATAAACAAATTAGCCTCTATATAATTGGTTATAATTTGCACGAAGCTCGCTGAATCAGTCGGAACACATTGTAGGTAACGTGCATATCTCCAATAAGTATCGTTGAAATGAACCGATGTTTATCCGAATCCGAAAGGGAAGTAACTCTGTCCGTTTGCGTCGTTTACTAACTCGGTGAAACTGCGGACGTAAATTCTATTTGTATGATAGATATTTGTAAGATAAATTCGACGGCTCGATGTACATAGGCACACACACGGGGTTCATCACACCATATCTCCTCGAGATCGGTTAAGAACTTATAATACATCTACACATTCCCACATACACGTCAAAAACATTAAAGATAAATTAGAAACAAATAAACAACAAGAATGATAAGGGCGCCGTATACGGTTTTCGTGTTTCTCATCGCTAGACTATCCAGTGATTGACACCATGGGCATCACTCTACACAAATGGGATACGATGACATGCATCACCCAAGTCAGCGAGCCTGACCACCCGATCCCGTTAGTCGCCTCTTACGACACACATGGGTTGCTGAATACCAAGCCTAACCCAGATCTTCACGAGGCGACAAACGATGAGAAGCTAAAATACTACCAGCTGACATCAACACCACACCAGCCTGTTGTAAGGTTTGAAAGACGTAGAAATAGAAATAAATACTGATATTCAACTCGCCTATTCTAAGTCATGGTTATCCGACATGTCTCACTGTACTAACATACGAAAGCCTTATGGTGCCACTTTGGTAGCATACGTATTTCTTTAAATTACGAGTTTTTTGTCGTTACAATAATGATTTTCTCGTTTTTTCAAGTTAATTTTAAAACCTATAACTTTCGACAAAATAATTGAAATAACGAGAAAATAATCGAAGTAACGAGAAAAAAACTCGAAGCAACGAGAAAATAATCTTAATAACCAGAACATAATCGCAGCAACGAGAATTTCTTTTATTTCCTGTGTACATGTGGTGTGAGGCCCGTATCGCCCACTGGTCAAGGGTTTGAGTCCATGTTCAGTACTGTTACGTGTCGATTCCCAAATTTAAACAATATGTTAACCCAGAAATCTGTACGTAAAAGAACTTAGTGTGAAACCTAAGTTTTTGTTTGTTGTTTAACGCCGCAATCAGCAATCTTTCAGCTATATGGCGGCTGTCTGTAAATAATCGAGTCTGGATCAGACAATTCAGTGATTGATATAATGAGCATCGATCCACGCAATTGGAGCCTGACCTCTCGATCCCGTTAGTCGTCTCTTACGACAAGCACAGTCGCCTTTTACGGCAAGCATGGGTTGCTGAAGACCTATTATACCCTGGGTCTTCACGGGTCTGAAACCTAGGTGAAACAAACAACCAACAAATGGTATACAATCAACAAATGTATTACCAAAAATCACTAGATTTACAAATCAATACAAATTACTGCACAGAAATTACAATGGCAGTACACAATAGAGTGGTAGTACAATATTCAATGGCAATGCATAATATGATGGCAGTGGTCACTATCAAATACCAAAATGCAGTAGTGATAGCAAAAGTCAGTGATAACAGTAAATTCACCCAGCGGCGACAGTGGTGAAGCTTCCGAGAAAGGCCTAGGTGATGAGTGATCCACACACGAAAGCTGGTCTACGGGATACGGGAGGCACGCTCTTGTCCCATTATATACAATCTGACTAGCTACTAGGAATTTCCACAACATGGAATATTCCACATGTTTCTATTACACTTTATCGCAATCCGCGGTATTCCGGAAGTTTACACATGACACAATCTAGATATAACTTCCTCAAAACTGCTTACATTAAACAGTACTACATTCCTGACAACTAATCACTGTCCAAATACAATGCAATGAGCTTCTACTGAATCTCAACAGAAACAAGGTAATACAGTTACAATCATTGTTTAACATTAAAATACACTGCCATATAACAGTACCGATTATGATCCTCGGTTTGCCTACATCCTACATACCGATTATGATCCTCGGTTTTGCCTAAACCATATCCATTATCACAGGTTTCAACGATGTGGTAAACGTTTAAAACCTGCATCGGTTAGGACGTTCCTACCATATAAAACTGACACATCGTGTCGTGACTGAAATACTGTTAAAAGAAGCGTTAAAAGAACGAACTATACACACACACGTATAATGTGATACATTTTTTACTTAATTCTCTTGTTTCCGCTTCACCATGAGCAACAGACGATGAGACAATACCGGAAGTTTAAACTCCATGGCAACACGGATGTAAACAAAGGATGGGAGAAAGGAATCAATGAACCTATGCATCAACCATGACACAAAGCAGTATTGATTCACTCATACAAACTGAAAAATACGCTGTAGAACACGATTCGCTCATCAATGAAAGTAAATCGATTTGTGTACACCAACTGCCGTAACTGAAAACAAAGTGGTCTGTGGTTTTATGAAGAAGAAAAAACAAACAAACACCATACATCACAGATGACAGGGTTTCCGACAAGGTGAGTACAGTTTCACGTTAGGTGTTCTTCTCATCCTAAGGGAGTATAACTGTAAATTATGAATCGGGCTCTTAGGATATGCTCAAGGATTCTGTAGGAACACTGGTTACATCGGCGTTATACATGTAATGGGAGACATTGATGATTGCGGTCATCTTGTCCAGCCTTCTCATTCAAATCAGATCATTGTCTCTGACACAATACCTTTCTGCGCAAAGTCAGCTATCACATCGCAGTTATATATATGATTTCAAGCGCGACAGATCTGAAGGGTTGAATGTTGTGATCCAACCTTAACATACATAGCCAGATGTTCGTACACACACACGCGCGCACGCACACACACACACGCACACCACACACAGAGGCACACACACCACACAGAGGCACACACACAACACAACAGACACATCCACAACACACACACACACACACACACACACACACACACACACACACACACACACACACACACACACACACACACACACACACACACACAAAAAAAAAAACCACACACACACACAAACGCGCGCGCACGGAGGCACGCACGCACGCGCGCGGGCAGTAAATGAACCCACTGGCGGACAAAAACGGCTAGGTGCCTTTGCTTGCGTGTGTGGCATTAGCCCTTGGGTGTGCGTTGGTGCCGGACGCGAAATGATCCAGTTTCAAAATTTAATCTTTCAGCTGACAGGCCATTCACAAGCGTTGTTACTCAGCTTGAGCATATTTGTTTGTTTGTGTGTTCGCCGCAGAATTTCAACTATATGACAGCGGTCTGTAAATAATCGAATCTAGAACAGGCAAATCCGGGAATGGCGTCAGGAGCCTCGATCCACGCAATTGCGATACCATGACAGGCAAATCAACCAGGTTACCGAGCATGACCACCCGATACATGTCGTCGCACCTTTTGACAAGCACGGGTTGCTCGGGGTCTATTTTCTTACCGGGAATCCCAATGGCTCGCTTGACCCTCCACCGATGGTTGACAATGATATCCTTTGGTATATGTCTTACATTTTTTTGGTAATCAATACTTGACCAATTTAAATACCAGAAGGGCCGCTGGTACTATATAAAAACAATATTTTCTTTTCAATTGTTTTTAATATTATGATTACTTTTACAAAATTCCTGATCGATGTGAAAACATTTAAAACAATGCTTCGGATAAGGATGAATTTGTTCAAGATCCTCAATATTAAGTCTTAATGTTTGGATCATCTATTGATAACAAGAGGTGGTGGTTGTAGGTGTTGGGTGAGGGTGCAACACTATGGCATAAAGAGCGTTGCAGAGTTGCGTCCCTTGGCCGTGTCGCGATCCGCAGATCGTGAGTTCGAAATAGGAATCGCTCCAATATATACCCGTGGTTCTGGGTTTCACAAAGTTGGTCCACAAAACTACGGGCTTTCCTCACACATCAATCTGTAAAACCTAAGTCATTCTCATCGACACAGAGTGAGTGAGTTGGGTTTAAAGTCGCTTTGAAAGGTGTTCCAGTTATATCACGGCGTGTCAGCTTGATGTTGGAGGAAAGCCCGAAGTAATGCAGGTGTCAGAGACGTTTACCACTTTCGTGAAACCCACGAGCACGGGTAGGAAGTTGACAAACATAATCGGATCGGACAGGGATTCGAACCCAAGATCATAGCTTTCTGGAGTGCCTAAGGAACACACCTGTACAGATTGGACCAGCCTGCCTCTCATTGAAACAGAGCAGTGGGTGTGAACGTTGACCGGACACAGCCCCCAGGTGGAGATACACCACTCGTCATTGTTTCTTTTCAATCACTTCAGATCGATTAAGAGTTCGCTAGTTCCTTTACTCACTTCCGGAGTGATCATTAATCAGAGAAAACATCAAACATATTCCTCCTTTATCAATATGGATACGTTGGTTGAATCAATGTGTTATCGATGGGTTAGATGCAAAGAATCAACGCCGTTACCACTCATTAACATGTCTCCTGTCACAACGTTAACACTGAACACCTATCCATATATCCACCTACCTGTTACGTTTTTAGAAGTCACCAGCCTGGTGTCGTAGTTATTACGTTTTGTTAGTCCATGAATGCGTTCATTGTTAATATTGAGTGATTGCATTTGGCTAAACGCTGCTTTGAACCAGTGCATGAATTCTCACGAGACAATGCGTTGAAACCCATGGTGAAAGTTGTAGACGTTTAACAGCTTGGTGAAACCCTCGAGCACGTGGTGCAGACAAACCTAGAAACATAAACAGGCCGAATCTCGGAATCGAACTAACAATCATAGGATTCTGTCGCGCCAAGGGAGGTAACTGTACACATGACGCCTTAGACGCCTGGGCCACCCGTTTCCCCTAGTCCGCATAAGTAAGTTTGGCCTTACGCCGCTCTTAATAACGTTCCAGCAACCTCACGACGGTGATTATCAGAAATGAGCTTCACACTTTGTACATCTTCCCGAGGCAAGGGAATTAACTGACTTTAAAAGTCCCTTTCAACCCTTGCCGCACTGGGCTGGAATTTCGTAGTCATGTTTTGTATGGACTATGGAGTCTATTCAAAGTCCAATCGGAAATCGCGTAACGTCACCCGGTTCGAAAACTGCCGTGGAGATTTCGGTCGATTGGAGGATTTGCAAAACATGTGTACCGTCAACTAGTTCGGCAAGGGACTGGCCTTTTATAGTCATTTAACTCCCTTGCCCCAGGAAGATGATCAAACCCGGGCCTTCAGTGTAACGAGCGAACGTGTTACCACCCGTCTTGTTTTAGCCCCTTACGGGGGCACCAGACAGGGTAACAACAAGTACCATCTTTTAACGTCTTTTTGTATGACGCCGCCGGGGATCGAACCCCGGCCCTTCCGCCTCCACCAAGCTGACACGCGTGGTGATATAATATAGCATCTTACTGAGGCAAGGGAGTTAACTGATTATAAAAGTATCGTTTCCACCCTTGCCGAACTAGGCTAAAATTATGGAGTAATATTTCGGCTGGACAAACTAGTCGATGCATTGTCCAATCAATATCGAAATCGACATCCGGTTCGTAAACTGCCGTACCGATTTCGGTCGATTGCAGGATTTATAAAGCATGTGTTCGGACAACTTATCTTTAACAGATATTCTCCAAATCTGTTTATGTTTTTAATCAAGGTGGTCACGGGATTTGATGCACATCGCGAAGTAAGGCCCGTTTTATTACAATATAGGTCTTGATTATCGATAAGATCATCTTCACTGGGCGACACCATTTTATTTGAGTAAGTGAGTGGGGTTTTTACGCCGCTTTTAGCTATATTCCAGCAATATCACGACGGGGAACACCAGAAATGAACTTCACACATTGTACCCATGTCGGGAATCGAACCTGGGTCTTCGGCGTGACGAGCGAACGCTTTAACCACTAGGCTACCCGACCTCTATCTATTTTATTTGAAGCAAAGGCAAGTGATGTGAGTGGTGGATTGGGACATAGAAGGGACAAAACTCGTATTCGCCCAGAAATTCCAGCCTTGTTCGGCAAGGGTGGAAACTGGACTTTTACAGTCAGTTAACTCCCTTGCCTCGGGAAGATGTGTTTAAAGTCGCGTTAATTTAACCAAACTCACTCTCTGTTCTGAATCTATATAGCATTACTTATTACTTACTCACTATTGTTATATTCATTGATTATGTCAGTAATCCAGATGTAATGTTTGTTCAACATGCTTTTTTAAGAAAATAAACAAAACGAATATTTATGTATAGGTTTTGACTTCAAGCTGTTTACAAATTCAAAAACAAAGCTTAGCCAACAAGTGTGGATTCCGGGTTAGAATATAAGACTCCAGCAACCCATGAGGGGCAACGGGTGGCCAGACTCGCTGACTTGGTTGATGCATGACATCGTATCCCATTGCGTTGTTCGATGCTAAAAAATTGGGTTGCCTGTCCCAGACTCGATTATTACCGCCGTCATATAGCTGAATTGAATATTGCTGAATGCGTTGCTAATAGCAAACAAACCAAACAAACAAACAACATCCAGCCTGTTAACATTTTTTTTATTTCGATAATATATTTTTGAACGCCTGAGCACTCACGACGACTTGCACAATAAGCCTTTTTGTTGGCTTTTTTCAGTGTAAATCGATATTGGTATGAATATAATCACGTTGTGCAGCATAGGAACTTGCGATCCTTAGCAACACTGTATATACACATATACTTAGAAAAAGGGTAGTCAAATAAATATTGCCTTAGAACAACATATCAGCTAGTAATCGATTTTTGTTTCTGTAGTTTAATATGAGTATGTCTCTTTGTAAACAAAAACAACGTTGACCGCAATCAAGCAAATCGCCGAGTCTTGAACACTCGATCCAATTTATTGGCTACTGTGTTCTTCGCCCTGTGAGTGAGTGAGTTTGGTTTTACGCCGCTTTTAGCAATATTCCACCAATATCACGGCGGGGGACACCAGAAATGGGCTTCACACATTGTACCCATGTCGGGAATCAAACCCGGGTCTACAGCGTGACGAGAGAACGCTTTAACCACTAGGCTACCCGACCGCCCTTCGCCCTGTGAAGATTCTGGGTTACAGTTGACCCCAATCACTCTCTGCCTGTCGTATGAGGCGATTTGATGGAGCGTGGGATTCAGGCTTTGTCTCGATAATTTACAGGCATAAAGGTTGAATATTGCTCAAGATTTTATCCAAAAAATACATTGTCCTCGAATTCTTGAAAAAAATAATTTCATTAGACTGTTGAAAAAAAAAGGAAATGGCCTGCCACAAAAATTACAAAAGTTGCAAGGTGTTTTTCATAAACCCCCCCCCCCCCCCCCCCCCCCAACCCTCCCCCCAAAAACAACAACAAAACAAACAACAACAACAACAACAACAAAAACATAACAAAACACAAAAAAACAAAAAACAACCAAGTAAAAAGCAAACAAACACATTCAGGCTCATAGTTTTAAATTAAGAAAATATACCTAAAATATCTACTCTCGATGCAAAATCCCAGACCCCTCCCCCTTCCCCCAGAATATTAAATGGTCGGTCGATTATACAAGCTATATATGCACGGGGATCTGCCGTTAAACGGATAGCAGTGAAATAATTCCTTACCTCAATACCAAATTGGTGCCCGAGCTATAAGGTAGAGATCGGAATAAGCCGATTGGACCCGATTGGGGCAAGAATGATTTTCTCGTTAAGACACAAGTGGTTAGCAACACAATACAAGACTATGGCCTGGTATATTGTACATGAACGTACGCTCCAGAGAGTATGTCAAGTGTTTCTGAAATCATTAAACTTTCTATTTGATCTGGCTCAGCAAGTATAATACGAGAACACCCACCAGGGCATGGCTTCCTTCGGCTGTGTTAGCCCCATCAAACATGCTATACGACCCTGTCAATAGACTGGCAATACTGTGTCAGTGTTTCCATTATGTATTGCGATGAGGCTTACTCGTCGGCGTCACTATCAGTGTATCCCATTACACCTGGACATGCTTGGCTGTTTGTGTGAAGCTTGTACATACATTATGTATGTTATGGTGGCTGAGATAAGCCATTGGTTCATCATCCTACCTTTCTATGCGGTCTTCTGATAGGGCGATGGCGCTATTCGATAGAGCGATATTGCTGTGCGATAGGTTGGTATCGCCATACGATAGAGCGTTAGTATGATGCGATAGTGCGACGTAATAGGGAGATAATGCAGTGAGACACGAGTGCGATAGTACGATGGGATAGAGCGATAGTACGATGTGATAGAACGATAGTACGGTGTGATAGAGCGATACTGCAATGTGATAGAACGATAGTACGGTGTGATAAAGCGATAGTGCCATGTGATAGAGCGATACTGCGATGTGATAGGACGATAGTACGGTGTGATAAAGTGATAGTACGATGTGATAGAGCGATACTGCGATGTGATAGGACGATAGTACGGTGTGATAAAGCGATAGTGCCATGTGATAGGGCGATAGTACGATGCGATAGTGCTTTGTGATAGGGTGATAGTACGATGTGATAGTGCTATGTGATAGCGCGATAGTACGGTGTTCTAAAGCGATAGTACGGTGTGATAAAGCGATAGTGCCATGTGATAGGGCGATAGTACGATGCGATAGTGCTTTGTGATAGGGTGATAGTACGATGCGATAGTGCTTTGTGATAGGGCGATAGTACGATGCGATAGTGCTTTGTGATAGGGCGATAGTACGATGCGATAGTGCTTTGTGATAGGGTGATAGTACGATGTGATAGTGCTATGTGATAGCGCGATAGTACGGTGTGCTAAAGCGATAGTACGATGTGATAGAGCGATAGTACATTGAGATAGAGCGATTGTGCGATCTGGTGGAGCGATAGTATGGTGCGAAAGTAGGATTCGACATAAGGAAATAGCGATAGCGATAGCGGCGGTGCGATGAGCTAGTGCGATGCGACAGAGCGATAGTTCGATAGAACGATATTGTGACTCGTCAGAGCGATAGCGCGAAGCCACAATCTCGTTGTACGGTAGGCGATAAAATAAAGGCTCTTCTCGACTATCGTATGGTTTTCAGTTCCAGTCGGTGCATTTCTATATTGTGCCATTGTGTCACATTATTCAAGCCCAGTCTCGCAGAATGACGCAATTTCCCTAATGGGACGTTGCTAGTTGATGATATAAAAGCATCAACGTTTCCTTTTTTGTTGTTCAAGAATATAAGTGGGTTAATTAAGTTTAAACATGTACATGAACGTACATGTTTTTTCTCAGTTTTTCTCAATGCTCGATCAATATTGTGTCACTTGGCATTGTGACATTATGTCATTGTGACATCAATTAAGGTATATATAATTAATTACACTGATGGATCGTTGCAGCTTGAGGCTACTTTAAACGAATAGGAAACATATTTATGAAATGTTAATAAATGCATTATTAAGCAATATGTTTTAAAGCATTTTCCTCGGTACTTGGTCCATAGTGTGTAATTGCCTGTGATTTCAATCTCTTTGGAATGAAGTTAATCTCACAAAGTTAACAAAATACAAGAAAGTTGCGCTTAAAATCTAATTGTTGACCTTTAAAGTGCCTGACGAGCGAACGCTTAAACCAGTAGGCTACCCCACCGGCCTTTGCAGTTATCAGTGTTTTTGTATTCAGAATTTGTACAGACAACATTTCTTTTATACCCCTGCACCCCTCTCAGTCCCAATCCTTTCTTTTATACCCCTGCACCCCTCTCAGTCCCAATCATTTCTTTTATACCCCTGCACCCCTCTCAGTCCCAATCATTTCTTTTATACCCCTGCACCGCTCTCAGTCCCAATCATTTCTTTTATACCCCTGCACCACTCTCAGCCCCAATCATTTCTTTTATACCCCTGCACCACTCTCAGTCCCAATCATTTCTTTTATACCCCTGCACCGCTCTCAGACCCAATCATTTCTTTTATACCCCTCCACCCCTCTCAGTCCCAATCCTTTCTTTTATACCCCTACACCCCTCTCAGTCCCAATCATTTCTTTTATACCCCTGCACCCCTCTCAGTCCCAATCATTTCTTTTATACCCCTGCACCCCTCTCAGTCCCAATCATTTCTTTTATACCCCTGCACAACTCTCAGCCCCAATCATTTCTTTTATACCCCTGCACCCCTCTCAGTCCCAATCATTACTTTTATACCCCTGCACCCCTCTCAGTCCCAATCATTTCTTTTATACCCCTGCACCCCTCTCAGCCCCAATCATTTCTTTTATACCCCTCCGTCCCTCTCAGCCCCAATCATTTCTTTTATACCCCTGCACCGCTCTCAGTCCCAATCATTTCTTTTATACCCCTCCACCCCTCTCAGTCCAAATCATTTCTTTTATACCCCTGCACCCCTCTCAGTCCCAATCATTTCTTTTATACCCCTGCACCCCTCTCAGCCCCAATCATTTCTTTTATACCCCTCCGTCCCTCTCAGCCCCAATCATTTCTTTTATACCCCTGCACCCCTCTCAGTCCCAATCATTTCTTTTATACCCCTCCACCCCTCTCAGTCCCAATCATTTCTTTTATACCCCTCCACCCCTCTCAGCCCCAATCATTTCTTTTATACCCCTCCGTCCCTCTCAGCCCCAATCATTTCTTTTATACCCCTGCACCCCTCTCAGTCCCAATCATTTCTTTTATACCCCTCCACCCCTCTCAGTCCAAATCATTTCTTTTATACCCCTCCACCCCTCTCAGCCCCAATCATTTCTTTTATACCCCTCCGTCCCTCTCAGCCCCAATCATTTCTTTTATACCCCTGCACCCCTCTCAGTCCCAATCATTTCTTTTATACCCCTCCACCCCTCTCAGTCCAATTCATTTCTCTTATACCCCTCCACCCCTCTCAGTCCCAATCATTTCTTTTATACCCCTGCACCCCTCTCAGTCCCAATCATTTCTTTTATACCCCTGCAGCCCTCTCAGTCCAGATAATTTCTTTTATACCCCTCCGTCCCTCTCAGTCCCAATCATTTCTTTTATACCGCTGAAACCCCTCTCAGTCCCAATCATTTCTTTTATATCCCTCCACCCCTCTCAGTCCCAATCATTTGGACGTTTGTTATTATAACACGCCGCCATGATTTAAAATTACGGGCGAAAGAAAGTATACCCTTGAACTTCCGACCTCTATGTTCCTTGAGGGGGCACGGGTGGCCCAGTCGTCTAAGGCGCCGCGATTCGCTGTGCAGAGTTGCGTCCCTTGGGCACACCAGAAACCTATGATTGTGGGTTCGAATCCCGGTTCGCCCCGACTATGTTTCTAGGATTGTCAGCACCATACCCGTGCTCGTGGGTTTACCGAAGTGGTAAACGTCTTAGACCTGCATCACTTCGGGCTTTTTCTCCCACATTAAGCTGACACGCCGCGATATAACAGGAAGACTGTTAAAAGCGCCGTTAAACCCAACTCACTCACTCACTCACTCACTCACTCTATGTTCCTTGAGACGTCATGTGCACGTCACTCACTCATTGATATGATGAACGTAACATCGCCTATGATACTCGTATCAAATACGTCACTTAAGAATTGACTTTCACTTTGTGTGAGTTCATTGGAAGATGAACCTTCATAGAATGAGAGCCAAACTGTATGAACGTCGGAGCTGGCGACTGTTAAGAACTACCTCAGTAGGTCAGACACAATGACAGCGCGTCGTAATACATTTACATCAAGTACAAGACGTTAAAATGGCCGACACGATAAACGTGACGGGAGAGATTTCGGAAGTTGTTAATGTGGCGATTAGATGTTTTAGTCATCATTGATCAATTGGCCGATCATTGAAAGGTGATTAAAGATGTGCATATCTTCATTGTGTTCACTAGGATGGGTCGTAGCGAGGATATTCCCTAACCCTAACCCTAACATGAACGGTCGTGGAGTCAAATTCTCTGACGTTTCCCAATGTATACTAACACGCTGAGTTCAAGATTAAAGGGTCTAAATGGTCAGAAAGAACGCTTCTGTATGTATTCGTGCTAGGGAATTCCATGGGGTTTCCCCAGGAACGTGGAAGTAGTCCGTCAGTGTTAACGTCATTTCAAGAACACGATCTCTTGAAAAACGCATGAACGTCAAATTGTGGCGTTCATACACTTATGAACGTCAATTTCGCGGTCAGGTAACCGGCCTCTCGTCCAACGGAAAAGCCGTATATCAGGTAAGCGTCAAATTAAAAAAACAATATAATCGATAAACCATTTCTTGTTTGTTTCTTTTTACCCACCATCAAACATGAATGTATACTTTCTTTTGCCCGGCAGTATAGATGAAGTATTGGTTACTAGGGCGTAGAAAACAACAAACAAAAATCTTATAAACATCTTGTGACGTTTTCCAGGTGATCAAGGACGTCCCAGGGGGCCAAGGTGTTGCAGAATCACGTCAAACATGAACGAGTGTACGTATTTAGTATCATATTGATTCTTTGTTATTAAGTCATAGGGATCGTCTGTACAAACAAACAGTCGACTTGTCTCGATACATCTTTCTTTATCACAGACAACGACGGCGTCCAATAAGCGTTTCTGATAAACATCATATGACCTGTAAATGATTTTTGTTTTCGTAATGAAGCAAAATTGATTAATTTATTAATATTTTATTAATATTTATATTTATAATAGATTGATAATTGATTTGCCCTACCGACATAGACCTGGTGTGATCACTGATTTTCAGTGAACCGTCCATCGAATTTTCACGTTATTTTGCTTTTTACGCCCATTCGAATCTGTTTCGGCGGATAATCGAGACTGGTTATTGTCTGGCTTTGATGTTTTATATTTACGTAACATGTTTTTATATATATGAAAGAATGGGTTTGCTTGGCTGTTATATGGCCCAAGTCAATCGAGGAGTTTGTCTGTCGCTATGGATTCTATAATCACCTTCCATTGAACACAGAAATATTCATGACATTTTAATTGCTTCAGATTCAGAATCAATGCTGACGACAGTACGGAAACATTACCATGGCCTGTGACAAAAATGCAAACATCGTTTATCATTGATTCTGATTAATAGACACAAAATCAATACCTTTGTTTGCGTGAAATGGCCTGTTGGACAGACAAAGGCAGTTCCTTCTTGTACATGCGGCCACGGTTCCACATATAACGTTGGCCACAAGGACAGGTATAATGTGATGGGGTATTCATTGGTAGGCTGTTTTTTCTCACGGTTTTGTTTTCTTGGAGTTTTCTCAATACGGAGTTTATCAAAGGTGCGTCGATCGATTTCGGTTTGTGTGTATCAGTGATTCAGAGGCTGCGGATACTGATTCCACAGAACGGTTTGGGATAGATGGTAACAAGTGTTGGTTGCTCTGGATTTGTCTTTTGAAGATCCTTGGAGTGTATGGAGTACTTGAATGTTCGTAGCCAAATAAGGTAACTATTTGGTTTTGACACTCGTTTATCCAGTTTGTCGCATATCCATCGACATTCAAGGTATATTGTCACCATGTCTGAATTAACGAGTGCCATGGTTGTTCGATCTTATGGTCCTGCAATTAACTGACGTATTAACGAGAATATGCCTTAGAGAGAGTGTGAGTGGGTGAGTTTTATTTTACACCTCCTTGAATACCATTTCAGCTCTATCATGGCGTCTCAGCTTAATGTGGCGGAGATCAGATGTTTCCTAATTATTATTATTTGGACGGAAAAACGATGGTTTGTAACGACCAAATAACATCGTTTTTCCATATGACCATATACGGAAAAAACCGACGTTTTCGTGTTTGCAGTGTAAAGTTGTGGAAACCATGAGCTAACTAATGGTCATAATCCAGTTTGTTTGTTTGTTTGTTGCTTAACGTGGCACTTTTATTCCAGTCTGTAAATTATCATGTCTGGACCAGGCAATCGAGTGACTGACATCATGAGCATCGATCTACGCAATTGTGAAACGATGACACGCATCAAAGAAGTCAGCGACCCTGACCACCCTATCCCGTTAGTCGCCTCTTACGGCAAGCATAGGTTGCTGAAGACCAATTTTCAAACTGATCTTCACGGGAGTCGTAATCAAGACGAATATGGGATTCGAACCTGTCATTATTAAGGCACCTAATTCTCAGTTGTTGCCTTGTGACACACTATGTCATAACACGAAATAGATCATGACTGGGTCATTCTACAGGTAGACTGCTTATTGATCTTCTTAGCAAGCTACTCAGAGATATTGGATATAAATGTTTGCTCTGTGAGGCGACCTTATTGTACAAGTAGATTGGGTGTTGGAACACCGATGGCTTGAAGCCAGGAACCCATCTATTTACAATAGCGCCATCAATTTGTCTCGATTAGCGAGGAGTGGATAAATACTTACATTGAAAACAATCCTAATAGTGCATGAACATGTGTTGTTTTGTACCCAGATGGTATGTAGGATTGTATGCAATCAATAATACCTAATCATTCCTTCAATCGAACCGTTAATGACCAGGTGCTGTTTAAGCCTTAGAGGGACATTCCTCCACGTGCTGTTGACTAGGTTCAGTCTGGTGTTCACTGTATACTA